>NW_026967514.1:0-290000 GCF_028390025.1 Pseudophryne corroboree | reverse complement strand
GTAGGAATGACTTCTTCTGGAATGCCTTTTCCTTTTAGGATCTGGCGTTCAACCGCCATGCCGTCAAACGCAGCCGCGGTAAGTCTTGAAAGAGACAGGGACCCTGTTGAAGCAGGTCCCTTCTCAGAGGTAGAGGCCACGGATCGTCCGTGACCATCTCTTGAAGTTCCGGGTACCAAGACCTTCTTGGCCAATCCGGAGCCACTAGTATCGTTCTTACTCCGCTTTGCCGTATAATTCTCAATACCTTTGGTATGAGAGGCAGAGTAGGAAACACATACACCGACTGGTACACCCAAGGTGTTACCAGCGCGTCCACAGCTATTGCCTGCGGATCTCTTGACCTGGCGCAATACCTGTCCAGTTTTTTGTTGAGGCGAGACGCCATCATGTCCACCATTGGTCTTTCCCAACGGTTTATTAGCATGTGGAAAACTTCTGGATGAAGTCCCCACTCTCCCGGGTGAAGATCGTGTCTGCTGAGGAAGTCTGCTTCCCAGTTGTCCACGCCCGGGATGAACACTGCTGACAGTGCTATCACGTGATTCTCCGCCCAGCGAAGGATCCTGGCAGCTTCTGCCATTGCACTCCTGCTTCTTGTGCCGCCCTGTCTGTTTACATGGGCGACTGCCGTGATGTTGTCCGACTGGATCAACACCGGTCTTCCTTGAAGCAGAGGTTCCGCCTGGCTTAGAGCATTGTAGATTGCTCTTAGTTCCAGAATGTTTATGTGAAGAGACTTTTCCAGGCTCGACCACACTCCCTGGAAGTTTCTTCCTTGTGTGACTGCTCCCCAGCCTCTCAGGCTGGCATCCGTGGTCACCAGGATCCAATCCTGTATGCCGAATCTGCGGCCCTCCAATAGATGAGCCCTCTGCAACCACCACAGAAGAGATACCCTTGTCCTTGGCGACAGGGTTATCCGCAGGTGCATCTGAAGATGCGACCCTGACCATTTGTCCAACAGATCCCTTTGGAAAATTCTTGCATGGAATCTGCCGAATGGAATTGCTTCGTAAGAAGCCACCATTTTTCCCAGGACTCTTGTGCATTGATGTACAGACACCTTTCCTGGTTTTAGGAGGTTCCTGACCAGGTCGGATAACTCCTTGGCTTTTTCCTCGGGAAGAAAAACCTTTTTCTGAACCGTGTCCAGAATCATCCCTAGGAACAGCAGACGAGTTGTCGGCATTAATTGGGATTTTGGAATATTCAGAATCCATCCGTGCTGCTTTAGCACCTCTTGAGATAGTGCTAATCCCATCTCTAGCTGTTCTCTGGACCTTGCCCTTATTAGGAGATCGTCCAAGTATGGGATAATTAATACGCCTTTTCTTCGAAGAAGAATCATCATCTCGGCCATTACCTTTGTAAAGACCCGAGGTGCCGTGGACAAACCAAACGGCAGCGTCTGAAACTGATAGTGACAGTTTTGTACAACGAACCTGAGGTACCCCTGGTGTGAGGGGTAAATTGGAACGTGGAGATACGCATCCTTGATGTCCAAGGATACCATAAAGTCCCCTTCTTCCAGGTTCGCTATCACTGCTCTGAGTGACTCCATCTTGAACTTGAACTTCTTTATGTACAGGTTCAAGGACTTCAGATTTAGAATAGGCCTCACCGAGCCATCCGGCTTCGGTACCACAAATAGAGTGGAATAATACCCCTTCCCTTGTTGTAGAAGAGGTACCTTGACTATCACCTGCTGAGAGTACAGCTTGTGAATGGCTTCCAAAACCGTCTCCCTTTCGGAGGGGGACGTTGGTAAAGCAGACTTCAGGAAACGGCGAGGTGGATCTGTCTCTAATTCCAACCTGTACCCCTGAGATATTATCTGCAGGATCCAGGGATCTACCTGCGAGTGAGCCCACTGCGCGCTGTAATTTTTGAGACGACCGCCCACCGTCCCCGAGTCCGCTTGAGAAGCCCCAGCGTCATGCTGAGGCTTTTGTAGAAGCCGGGGAGGGCTTCTGTTCCTGGGAAGGAGCTGCCTGTTGCTGTCTCTTCCCTCGACCTCTGCCTCGTGGCAGATATGAATAGCCCTTTGCTCTCTTATTTTTAAAGGAACGAAAGGGCTGCGGTTGAAAAGTCGGTGCCTTTTTCTGTTGGGGAGTGACTTGAGGTAGAAAGGTGGATTTCCCGGCTGTAGCCGTGGCCACCAAATCTGATAGACCGACTCCAAATAACTCCTCCCCTTTATACGGCAAAACTTCCATATGCCGTTTTGAATCCGCATCGCCTGTCCACTGTCGCGTCCTAAAGCTCTTCTGGCCGAAATGGACATAGCACTTACCCGTGATGCCAGTGTGCAGATATCCCTCTGTGCATCACGCATATAAAGAAACGCATCCTTTATCTGCTCTAAAGACAGTAAAACATTGTCCCTATCCAGGGTATCAATATTTTCAATCAGGGACTCTGACCAAGCTACCCCAGCACTGCACATCCAGGCAGTCGCTATAGCTGGTCGTAGTATAACACCTGCATGTGTGTATATACTTTTTTGGATATTTTCCATCCTCCTATCTGATGGATCTTTAAGTGCGGCCGTCTCAGGAGAGGGTAACGCCACTTGTTTAGATAAGCGTGTTAGCGCCTTGTCCACCCTAGGAGGTGTTTCCCAGCGCTCCCTAACCTCTGGCGGGAAAGGGTATAATGCCAATAATTTCTTTGAAATTATCAGCTTTTTATCAGGGGCAACCCACGCTTCATCACACACGTCATTTAATTCTTCTGATTCAGGAAAAACTATAGGTAGTTTTTTCACACCCCACATAATACCCTGTTTAGTGGTACCTGTAGTATCAGCTAAATGTAACGCCTCCTTCATTGCCAAAATCATATAACGTGTGGCCCTACTGGAAAATACGGTTGATTCGTCACCGTCACCACTGGAATCAGTGCCTGTGTCTGGGTCTGTGTCGACCGACTGAGGCAAAGGGCGTTTTACAGCCCCTGACGGTGTTTGAGGCGCCTGGACAGGCACTAATTGATTGTCCGGCAGCCTCATGTCGTCAAACGACTGCTTAAGCGAGTTGACGCTATCCCGTAATTCCACAAATAAAGGCATCCATTCTGGTGTCGACCCCCTAGGAGGTGACATCCCCATATTTGGCAATTGCTCCGCCTCCACACCAATATCGTCCTCATACATGTCGACACACACGTACCGACACACAGCAGACACACAGGGAATGCTCTAAACGAAGACAGGACCCACTAGCCCTTTGGGGAGACAGAGGGAGAGTCTGCCAGCACACACCAAAAAGCGCTATATATGACAGGGATAGCCTTATAATAAGTGCTCCCTTATAGCTGCTTTATATATATCAAAATATTGCCATTAAATTTGCCCCCCCTCTCTGTTTTACCCTGTTTCTGTAGTGCAGTGCAGGGGAGAGACCTGGGAGCCGTCCTGACCAGCGGAGCTGTGAGAGGAAATGGCGCCGTGTGCTGAGGAGATAGGCCCCGCCCCTTTTTCGGCGGGCTCGTCTCCCGCTATTTTGTGAATCCAGGCAGGGGTTAAATATCTCCATATAGCCTCTGGGGCTATATGTGAGGTATTTATAGCCTTTTAATAGGTTTTCATTTGCCTCCCAGGGCGCCCCCCCCCAGCGCCCTGCACCCTCAGTGACTGCGTGTGAAGTGTGCTGAGAGGAAAATGGCGCACAGCTGCAGTGCTGTGCGCTACCTTTAGAAGACTGCAGGAGTCTTCAGCCGCCGATTCTGGACCTCTTCTTACTTCAGCATCTGCAAGGGGGCCGGCGGCGCGGCTCCGGTGACCATCCAGGCTGTACCTGTGATCGTCCCTCTGGAGCTGATGTCCAGTAGCCAAGAAGCCAATCCATCCTGCACGCAGGTGAGTTCACTTCTTCTCCCCTCTGTCCCTCGTTGCAGTGATCCTGTTGCCAGCAGGAATCACTGTAAAATAAAAAACCTAAGCTAAACTTTCTCTAAGCAGCTCTTTATGAGAGCCACCTAGAATTGCACCCTTCTCGGCCGGGCACAAAAATCTAACTGGAGTCTGGAGGAGGGTCATAGGGGGAGGAGCCAGTGCACACCACCTGATCTGGAAAAGCTTTACTTTTTGTGCCCTGTCTCCTGCGGAGCCGCTATTCCCCATGGTCCTTTCAGGAACCCCAGCATCCACTAGGACGATAGAGAAAAGAATTTACTTACCGATAATTCTATTTCTCGTAGTCCGTAGTGGATGCTGGGAACTCCGTAAGGACCATGGGGAATAGCGGCTCCGCAGGAGACTGGGCACAAAAGTAAAGCTTTAGGACTACCTGGTGTGCACTGGCTCCTCCCCCTATGACCCTCCTCCAAGCCTCAGTTAGGATACTGTGCCCGGACGAGCGTACACAATAAGGAAGGATTTTGAATCCCGGGTAAGACTCATACCAGCCACACCAATCACACCGTATAACTCGTGATACTATACCCAGTTAACAGTATGAACTATAACTTGAGCCTCTCAATAGATGGCTCACAACAATAACCCTTTAGTTAGGCAATAACTATATATAAGTATTGCAGACAATCCGCACTTGGGATGGGCGCCCAGCATCCACTACGGACTACAAGAAATAGATTTACCGGTGAGTAAAATCTTATTTTCTCTGACGTCCTAGTGGATGCTGGGAACTCCGTAAGGACCATGGGGATTATACAAAAGCTCCCAAACGGGCGGGAGAGTGCGGATGACTCTGCAGCACCGAATGAGAGAACTCAAGGTCCTCCTCAGCCAGGGTATCAAATTTGTAGAATTTTGCAAACGTGTTTGCCCCTGACCAAGTAGCAGCTCGGCAAAGTTGTAAAGCCGAGACCCCTCGGGCAGCCGCCCAAGATGAGCCCACTTTCCTCATGGAATGGGCTTTTACTGATTTAGGCTGCGGTAGTCCAGCCGCAGAATGCGCCAGCTGAATTGTGCTACAAATCCAGCGAGCAATAGTCTGCTTAGAAGCAGGAGCACCCAGCTTAGTGGGTGCATACAGGATAAATAGCGAGTCAGTTTTCCTGACTCCAGCCGTCCTGGAAACATAAATTTTCAAGGCCCTGACTACGTCCAGCAACTTGGAATCCTCCAAGTCCCTAGAAGCCGCAGGCACTACAATAGGTTGGTTCAAGTGAAAAGCTGATACCACCTTAGGAAGAAACTGGGGACGAGTCCTCAATTCTGCCCTATCCATATGGAAAATCAGATAAGAGCTTTTACATGACAAAGCCGCCAATTCTGATACACGCCTGGCCGAAGCCAATAACCTGACCACTTTCCACGTGAGATATTTCAGATCCACGATTTTAAGCGGCTCAAACCAATGTGATTTTAGGAAACTCAACACCACGTTGAGATCCCAAGGTGCCACTGGGGCACAAAAGGGGGCTGAATATGCAGCACTCCCTTTACAAATGTCTGAGCTTCAGGTAGTGAAGCCAGTTCTTTCTGGAAGAAAATCGACAGAGCCGAAATCTGGACCTTAATGGAACCCAATTTTAGGCCCATAGTCACTCCTGACTGTAGGAAGTGCAGAAATCGACCCAGTTGAAATTCCTCTGTTGGGGCCTTCCTGGCCTCACACCACGCAACATACTTTCGCCAAATACGGTGATAATGGTTTGCGGTTACTTCTTTCCTGGCTTTTATCAGCGTAGGAATTACTTCCTCCGGAATGCCCTTTTCCTTTAGGATCCGGTATTCAACCGCCATGCCGTCAAACGCAGCCGCGGTAAGTCTTGGAACAGACAGGGCCCCTGCTGTAGCAGATCCTGTCTGAGCGGTAGAGGCCATGCGTCCTCTGATAGCATTTCTAGAAGTTCTGGGTACCAAGCTCTTCTTGGCCAATCCGGAACCACGAGTATCGTTTGTACTCCTCGTCTTCTTATTATTCTCAGTACCTTTGGTATGAGAGGCAGAGGAGGGAACACATAAACCGACTGGTACACCCACGGTGTCACTAGAGCGTCCACAGCTATCGCCTGAGGGTCCCTTGACCTGGCGCAATACCTCTCTAGTTTTTTGTTTAGGCGGGACGCCATCATGTCCACCTGTGGCCTTCCCCAACGGTTTACAATCAGTTGGAAGACTTCTGGACGAAGTCCCCACTCTCCCAGGTGTAGGTCGTGTCTGCTGAGGAAGTCTGCTTCCCAGTTGTCCACTCCCGGAATGAACACTGCTGACAGTGCTAAGACGTGATTTTCCGCCCATCGGAGAATCCTTGTGGCTTCTGCCATTGCCATCCTGCTTCTTGTGCCGCCCTGTCGGTTTACATGGGCGACTGCCGTGATGTTGTCTGATTGGATCAGTACCGGCTGGTTTTGAAGCAGGGGCCTTGCCTGACCAGAATATTTATGTGTAGGGACGACTCCTGACTTGACCAAAGTTCTTGGAAATTTCTTCCCTGTGTGACTGCCCCCCAGCCTCGAAGGCTGGTATCCGTGGTCACCAGGACCCAGTCCTGTATGCCGAATCTGCGGCCCTCTTGAAGATGAGCACTCTGCAGCCACCACAGTAGGGATACCCTGGTCCTTGGAGACAGAGTCATCAGCCGATGCATCTGAAGATGCGATCCGGACCACTTGTCCAAGAGGTCCCACTGAAAGGTTCTTGCATGGAACCTGCCGAATGGAATTGCTTCGTAGGAAGCTACCATTTTTCCCAGGACTCGCATGCAGTGATGCACCGACACCTGTTTTGGTTTCAGGAGGTCTCTGACTAGAGATGACAGCTCCTTGGCTTTCTTCTCCGGGAGAAACACTTTTTTTTTTTTCTGGTCTGTGTCCAGAACCATCCCTAGGAACAGTAAACGTGTCGTAGGAACCAGCTGTGCTGTTGTAGCACTTCCCGAGATAGTGCTACCCCGACCAATAACTGCTCCTTAGACCTCGCCCTTATTAGGAGATCGTCCAAGTACGGAATAATTAAAAACTCCCTTATTTTTCGAAGGAGTATCATCATTTCGGCCATTACCCTGATAAATACTCTCGGTGCCGTGGACAGACCGAACGGCAACTTTTGGAATTGGTAATGACAAACCTGTACCACAAAACTGAGGTACTCCTGGTGAGGATGGTAAATGGGGACATGCAGGTAAGCATCCTTGATGTCCCGAGATACCATGTAATCTCCCTCGTCCAGGCTTGCAATAACCGCCCTGAGCGATTTCATTTTTAACTTGAACCTTCGTATAGAAGTGCTCAAGGATTTCAATTTTAGAATGGGTTTCACCGAACCATCTGGTTTCGGTACCACAACATTGTGGAATAATAACCCCGGCCTTGTTGAAGGAGGGGTATCATGATTTTCCCCTGCTGGAAGTACAGCTTGCTGATTTGAGCTAACGGCGAGAGGGAGTTGCCTCGGACTCCAGCTTGTATCCTTGTGATACTACATGCAGAACCCAGGGATCCACCTGTGAGCGAACCCACTGGACGCTGAAGTTCTCGAGACGCGCCTCCACCGCACCTGGCTACACCTGTGGAGTACCCGCGTCATGTGAAGGACTCAGAGTTAGCGGGGGAAGAATTTGATCCTGGGAACTGGCTGACTGGTGCAGCTTTTTTCCTCTTCCCTTGTCTCTGTACAGAAAGGAAGCGCCTTTGACCCGCTTGCTTTTCTGAAGCCGAAAGGACTGTACCTGATAATACAGTGCTTTCTTAGGCTGTGAGGAAACCTGAGGTAAAAAATTTTCTCTATCGTCCTAGTGGATGCTGGGGTTCCTGAAAGGACCATGGGGAATAGCGGCTCCGCAGGAGACAGGGCACAAAAGTAAAGCTTTCCGATCAGGTGGTGTGCACTGGCTCCTCCCCCTATGACCCTCCTCCAGACTCCAGTTAGATTTTTGTGCCCGGCCGAGAAGGGTGCAATCTAGGTGGCTCTCCTAAAGAGCTGCTTAGAAAAAGTTTAGCTTAGGTTTTTTATTTTACAGTGAGTCCTGCTGGCAACAGGATCACTGCAACGAGGGACTGAGGGGAGAAGAAGTGAACTCACCTGCGTGCAGGATGGATTGGCTTCTTGGCTACTGGACATCAGCTCCAGAGGGACGATCACAGGTACAGCCTGGATGGTCACCGGAGCCGCGCCGGCGGCCCCCTTGCAGATGCTGAAGTAAGAAGAGGTCCAGAATCGGCGGCTGAAGGCTCTTGCAGTCTTCTAAAGGTAGCGCACAGCACTGCAGCTGTGCGCCATTTTCCTCTCAGCACACTTCACACGCAGTCACTGAGGGTGCAGGGCGCTGGGGGGGGGCGCCCTGGGAGGCAAATGAAAACCTATATATTGGCTAAAAATACCTCACATATAGCCCCCAGAGGCTATATGGAGATATTTAACCCCTGCCATAATCCGTTGAAGAGCGGGAGACGAGCCCGCCGAGAAAGGGGCGGGGCCTATCTCCTCAGCACACAGCGCCATTTTCTCTCACAGAAAGGCTGGAGAGAAGGCTCCCAGGCTCTCCCCTGCACTGCACTACAGAAACAGGGTTAAAACAGAGAGGGGGGGCATTAATTGGCGATATTAATATATATATAAAGATGCTATAAGGGAGAAACACTTATATAAGGTTGTCCCTATATATATTATAGCGTTTTTGGTGTGTGCTGGCAAACTCTCCCTCTGTCTCTCCAAAGGGCTAGTGGGGTCCTGTCCTCTGTCAGAGCATTCCCGGTGTGTGTGCTGTGTGTCGGTACGTGTGTGTCGACATGTTTGAGGACGATGTTGGTGAGGAGGCGGAGCAATTGCCTGTAATGGGGATGTCACTCTCTAGGGAGTCGACACCGAAATGGATGGCTTATTGAGAGAATTACGTGAGAATGTCAACACGCTGCAAGGT
This sequence comes from Pseudophryne corroboree, assembly GCF_028390025.1. Classification (NCBI taxonomy): domain Eukaryota; kingdom Metazoa; phylum Chordata; class Amphibia; order Anura; family Myobatrachidae; genus Pseudophryne; species Pseudophryne corroboree. The sequence goes on along the minus strand of NW_026967514.1, from coordinate 281,169 downwards.
CGGTTGACGACATGAGACGGCCGACAAACAATTAGTACCGGTCCAGGCGTCTCAGAAACACCGTCAGGGGCTTTAAAAACGCCCATTTACCTCAGTCGGTCGACACAGACACAGACACGGACACTGAATCCAGTGTCGACGGTGAATAAACAAACGTATTTCTCATTAGGGCCACACGTTAAGGGCAATGAAGGAGGTGTTACATATTTCTGATACTACAAGTACCACAAAAAAGGGTATTATGTGGGAGTGAAAAAACTACCTGTAGTTTTTCCTGAATCAGATAAAATAAAATGAAGTGTGTGATGAAGCGTGGGGTTACCCAGATAGCAAATATTGGCGTTATACCCTTTCCCGCCAGAAGTTAGGGCGCGTTGGGAAACACCCCTTAGGGTGGATAAGGCGCTCACACGCTTATCAAGTGGCGTTACCGTCTCCAGATACGGCCGCCCTCAAGGAGCCAGCTGATAGGAAGCTGGAAAAATATCCTAAAAAGTATATACACACATACGGTGGTTATACTGCGACCAGCGATCGCCATCAGCCTGGAGATGCAGTGCTGGGTTGGCTTGGTCGGATTCCCTGACTGAAAATATATTATTGATATAGAGCATTTAATAGGATGCATTCTATATATATGTACGCGAGATGCACAGAGGGATATTTGCACTCTGGCATCAAGATAAGTGCGTTGTCCATATCTCCCAGAAGATGTCATGGACACGACAGTGGTCAGGTGATACAGATCCCATACGGCACATGGAAGTATTGCCGTATAAAGGGAAGGAGTTAGTTGGGGTCGGTCCATCGGACCTGGGGACCACGGCAACAGCTGGGAAATCCAACCTTTTTACCCCAAGTTACATCTCAGCAGAAAAAGACACCGTCTTTTCAGCCTCAATCCTTCCGTTTCCATGAGGGCAAGCGGGCAAAAGGCCAGTCATATCTGCCCAGACATAGAGGTAAGGGAAGTAGACTGCAGCAGGCAGCCCCTTCCCAGGAAAAGAAGCCCTCCACCGCGTCTGCCAAGTCCTCAGCATGACGCTGGGGCCGTGCAAGCGGACTCAGGTGAGGTGGGGGGGTAGTCTCAAGAGTCTCAGCGCGCAGTGGGATCACTCGCAAGTTGACCCCTAGATCGTACAAGTATTATCCCAGGGGTACAGATTGGAGAGTCGAGACATCTTTTCCTCGCAGGTTCCTGAAGTCTGCTTTACCAACGGCTTCCTCCGACAGGGAGGCAGTATTGGAAAAGATTCACAAGCTGTATTTCCAGCAGGTGATAATCAAAGTACCCCTCCTACAACAAGGAAAAGGGTATTAGTCTTCCACACTATATTGTGGTACTGAAGCCAGATGGCTTGGTGAGACGTAGTCTAAATCTGAAATCTTTGAACACTTACATAAAAAGGTTCAAATCAAGATGGAGTCACTCAGAGCAGTGATAGCGAACCAAAAAAAAAAAAAAAAAAAAAAAGGGGACTATATGGTGTCCCTGGACATCAAGGATTACCTCCATGTCCAAATTTGTCCTTCTCAACAAGGATACCTCTGGTTCGTGGTACAGAACTGTCAATATCAGTTTCAGACGCTGCCGTTGAAGTATCCACGGCACCCCGGGCCTTTACCAGGGTAATGGCCGAAAAGATGATTCTTCAAAGAAAAAAGGCATCTTAATTATCCCTTACTTGGACGATATCCTGAAAAGGGCAAGTTCAAGAGAACAGTTGGACGTCGGAAGAGCACTATCTAAAGTAGTTCTACGACAGCACGAGTGGATTCTAAATATTCCAAAAATCGCAGCTGTTTTCCGACGATACGTCTGCTGTTCCTAGGAATGATTCTGGGCATAGTCCAGAAAGAGGTTTTCTCCTGGAGGAGAAAGCCAGGGAGTTATCCGAACTAGTCAGAAACCTCCAAAAACCAGACCAGGTATCAGTGCATCAATGCACAGGAGTCCTGGGAAAAATGGTGGCTTCTTACGAAGCGATTCCATTCGGCAGATCTCACGCAAAAAATTTTTCAGGGGGATTTGCGGGACGAATGGTCCGGATCGCATCTTCAGATGCATCAGCGGATAATCCTGTCTCCAAGGACAAGGGTGTCTCTTCTGTGGGGGCTGCAGAGTGCTCATCTTCTAGAGGGCAGCACGTTCAGCATTCAGGACTGTGTTCTGGTGACCACGGATGCCAGCCTGAGAGGCTGGGGAGCAGTCACACAGGGAAGAAATTTCCAAGGAAGTGTGGTCAAGTCTGGAGACTTCTCTCCACATGAATATACTGGAGCTAAGGGCAATTTACAATGCTCTGAGCCTAGGAAGACCTCTGCTTCAAAGTCAACCGGTGCTGATCCAGTAGGACATCATCATGCCAGTCGCCCACGTTAACAGACGGGGCGACACAAGAAGCAGGAGGGCAATGATAGCAAGGATTTTTCGCTGGGCGAAAAATCATGTGATAACACTGTCAGCAGTGTTCATTCCGGGAGGGGACAACTGGGAAGATTTCCTCAGCATGTATGAATTCCACCCGGAAAAGTGGGAACTTAATCTGGAAGTTTCCACATGATTGTAAACCGTTGGGAAAGACCAAAGGTGGTTATGATGGCGTCCCACATGAAGCGCCAGGTCAAGAGACACTCAGGCAATAGCTGGGACGCTCTGGTAACACCGTGGGTGTACCAGTCGGTGTATGTGTTCCATCCTCTGCCTTTCATACCCAGTGTATTGAGAATGATAGGAAGGAGAGGAGTAAGAACTATACTCGTGGCTCCGGTTTGGCCAAGAAGGACTTGGTACCCGGAACTTCAAGAGATACTAAGAAGGGTCTTGATTCAGCAAGAATCATGTCTGTTCCAAGATTTACCGCAGCTGCGTTGACGCCAGGGCGGGTGAACGCCGGATCCTAAGGGAAAAAGGCATTCCGGAAGAGGTCATCCCTACCCTGGTCAGAGCCAGGAAGGAGGTGACCGCACAACATTATCACCGCTTAGGTGAAAATATGTTCCATGGTGTGAGGCCAGGAAGGCTCCACGGAAGAATTTCAACTAGGTTAATTCCTACATTTCCTGCAAACAGGAGTGTCTATGGGTCTCAAATTGGGGTCCATTAAGGTTCAAATTTCGGCCTGTCGATTTTCTTCCAGAAAGAAATTGGCTTCAGTTCCTGAAGTCCAGAAGTTTGTTAAGGGAGTACTGCATATACAACCCCCTTTTGATGTCTCCAGTGACACTGGGCGATCTCAACGTAGTTTTGGGATTCCTAAAATCACATTGGTTTAAAACAACTCAAATCTGTGGATTTGATATATCTCACATGGAAAGTGGCCATGCTGTTGGTCCTGGCCGCGGCCAGGCGAGTGTCAGAATTGGCGGCTTTGTCTCACAAAGCCATATCTGATTGTCCATTCGGACAGAGCAAAGCTGCGGACTCGTCCCCAGTTTCTCCTTAAGGTGGTGTCAGCGTTTCACCTGAACCAGCTTATTGTGGTACCTGCGGCTACTAGGGACTTGGAGGACTCCAAGTTGCTGGATGTTGTCAGGGCCCTGAAAATATAGTTTCCAGGTCGGCTGGAGTCAGGAAATCTGACTTGCTGTTTATCCTGTATGCACCCAACAAGCTGGGTGCTCCTGCTTTTAAGCAGTCGATTGCTCGTTGGATTGGTAGCACAATTCAACTTGCACATTCTGTGGCAGGCCTATCACAGCCTAAATCTGTTAAGGCCCATTCCACAAGGAAGGTGGGCTCATCTTGGGCGGCTGCCCGAGGGGTCTCGGCATTACAACTCTGCCGAGCAGCTACGTGGTCGGGGGAGAACACGTTTGTAAAATTCTACAAATTTGATACCCTGGCAAAAGAGGACCTGGAGTTCTCTCATTCGGTGCTGCAGAGTCATCCGCACTCTCCCGCCCGTTTGGGAGCTTTGGTATAATCCCCATGGTCCTTTCAGGAACCCCAGCATCCACTAGGACGATAGAGAAAATAAGAATTTACTTACCGATAATTCTATTTCTCGGAGTCCGTAGTGGATGCTGGGCGCCCATCCCAAGTGCGGATTATCTGCAATACTTGTACATAGTTATTGCTAACTAAATCGGGTTATTGTTATTGTGAGCCATCTTTTCAGAGGCTCCGCTGTTATCATACTGTTAACTGGGTTCAGATCACAGGTTGTACAGTGTGATTGGTGTGGCTGGTATGAGTCTTACCCGGGATTCAAAATTCCTCCCTTATTGTGTACGCTCGTCCGGGCACAGTATCTAACTGGAGTCTGGAGGAGGGTCATAGGGGGAGGAGCCAGTGCACACCACCTGATCGGAAAGCTTTACTTTTGTGCCCTGTCTCCTGCGGAGCCGCTATTCCCCATGGTCCTTTCAGGAACCCCAGCATCCACTACGGACTCCGAGAAATAGAATTATCGGTAAGTAAATTCTTATTTTCTTCCCAGCTGTTGCTGTGGATACGAGGTCCCAGAGACCATCCCCAAACAATTCCGCACCCTTATAAGGCAGAATCTCTATGTTCCTTTTAAAGTCAGCCTCACCTGTCCAGTGCCGGGTCTCTAATACCCTCCTGGCAGAATGGACATTGTATTAATTTTGGATGCCAGCCGGCAAAATATCCCTCTGTGCATCCCTCATATATAAGACAACGTCTATTAATATGCTCTATGTTAGCAATTGATTATCCCTGTCTAGGGTATTATATTATCAGACAGGGTATGACCACGCTGCAGCAGCACTATCCATGCTGAGGCAATTGCAGGTCTCAGTATAGTACCTGAGTGTGTAAATACAGACTTCAGGATAGCCTCCTGCTTTTTATCAGCAGGCTCCTTCAAAGTGGCCGCATCCTAAGACGGCAGTGCCATTTTTGACAAACGTGTGAGCGCCTTATCCACCCTATGGGATATTTCCCAGCGTAACCTATCCTCTGGCGGGAAAGGGTACGCCATCAGTAACTTTTTAGAAATTACCAGTTTCTTATCGGGGGAACCCACGCTTCTTCACACACTTCATTCACTCATCTGCTGGGGGAACAAAACACTGGCTGCTTTTTCTCCCCAAACATAAAAACCCTTTTTAGTGGTACTTTGGTTAATGTCAGAAATATGTAACACATTTTTTATTGTCGGGATCATGTAACGGATGTTCCTAGTGGATTGTGTATATATCTCAACCTCGTCGACACTGGAGTCAGACTCTGTGTCGACATCTGTGTCTGCCATCTGAGGGAGCGGGCGTTTTTGAGCCCCTGATGGCCTTTGAGACGCCTGGGCAGGCGCGGGCTGAGAAGCCGGCTGTCCCACAGCTGTTATGTCACCCAGCCTTTTATGCAAGGAGTTGATACTGTCGGTTAATACCTTCCACCTATCCATCCACTCTGGTGTCGGCCCCACAGGGGTTGACATCACATATATCGGCCTCTGCTCCGTCACCACATAAGCCTCCTCATCAAACATGTCGACACAGCCGTACCGACACACCGCACACACACAGGGAATGCTCTGACTGAGGACAGGACCCCACAAAGCCCTTTGGGGAGACAGAGAGAGAGTATGCCAGCACACACCAGAGCGCTATATAATGTGGGGATTAACACTATAACTGAGTGAATTTTCCCCAACAGCTGCTTGTATATACAATATTGCGCCTAAATTTAGTGCCCCCCCTCTCTTTTTAACCCTTTGAGCCTGAAAACTACAGGGGAGAGCCTGGGGAGCTGCCTTCCAGCTGCACTGTGAAGAGAAAATGGCGCCAGTGTGCTGAGGGAGATAGCTCCGCCCCTTTTTCGCGGACTTTTCTCCCGCTTTTTTTATGGATTCTGGCAGGGGTGTTTATCACATATATAGCCTCTGGGGCTATATATTGTGATTGTTTTGCCAGCCAAGGTGTAAATATTGCTGCTCTGGGCGCCGCCGCCCCCCCCCCCCCCCCCAGGGCCCTGCACACATCAGTGTCCGCAGTGTGAGGTGTACATGAGGAGCAATGGCGCACAGCTGCAGTGCTCTGCGCTACCTTGGTGAAGACTGAAGTTTTCTGTGTTTTTTTATTATTTTATTTAAAAAAAAGTATTCATTATTTTAATTTTTTTTGTGGGGTGGGGGGCGCCAAATTACCGCCTTGACCCGGGTGACAGGAATCCTAGTTTCGGCTTTGCTATCAGGACCTATCCCGCTGGCCTAGCTCCTCCCCCTTGTGTCGTGGCCCCTCCCTCTGAAGGAAAGGGTCCCTTAGCCCACTTGAATCTAGCATCAACCATACTAGATCCAAGTGGCCCAAGGGACCTTTTCCGTAAGGGGGAGGAGCCGCAACACAAGAGGGAGGAGCTAGGCCAGTCCTACCCACGCCACCACCGAGCCTGAAGCGTGGCGAGCGTACTATTCGGGTAACCTGTTCGGCCGTAGCTCCTCCCCCTGGTGACGTGTCTCCTCCCCCAGGTACGTCAGAAGGTCCCTTATCCCACTCCGATATAGAATCAACCGCCCCCGGTCTCCTCCTCCAGGTAATGGCCGCCGCCCCCTCTCCTGCCGGGCAGGGCGTATGTGCTGCAGTGTGTGCTGCATGCAGTGTATATTACCAGTGTAGGCCACTTGGATCTAGTATCAACCGACCGAGGACGGAGCCTTGTGTACAGGAAGTGGCGGGGCGGTGTTTTCGGGTCACCGTCTGCATAGCGCATAGGATTATGGGTACTGGGAGTTGCAGTCACTAAACAACCAGGAGCAGCCCCGCCCACTCTCCCGCTCATAAGCCGGAGAAACCCGTCACTCATCATCTAAGCAACGCCCATTCTACCGTTCATAGGCCGAAGCTCCCGTCACTCAGGCACACCCGCTCCTGTGTCCCGCTATTAGTCGAACCGACCCTTCGCTCATTCACACACCCTCCTGCCCATAGCTCGCAGCCCCGCCCATTCTACCGTTCATAGGGCGCAGCGTCCAGTCACTCATCAACAAGCACCGCCCACTCTACCCGCAACTTGTCGGAGTGCCGTCACTCAATCACCTTCTCTCCCTCCCATAGGCCGCAGCACAGTCCCCGCCTTCAGCTGCCTCCCGCCCCCCGGCCACTCTATTCATCATTATCTGCTGCTCACACAGACTAAGCCACCATGGCGGCGCCCATAGAGAGCCAGCAACATGGCGCCTGCCCCATCTTGATGCTGTCCTGTGTGTGTATGACAGCGTGTGTACAGATCAGGGTTCTGTCTATGTAGCCTACAGATCAGTGGCGTGCCATGAGGTTATTGGCTGGGTAGGTACAGGTATATATACAGATATATAGATATATATATAGATAGATAAAAATGTATATATATTTATCACCTCCCTGTCCCTGCAGCCCAAGTGATCTGGAGGTGAGCTGCCCAGTCACTTCCCACCCAGTCCAACTCCCCCCCTCCCCCCCCTCACTATATCCTCGTGGAGCACCAGAGGCCGGAAACACTTAACAAATAACCAAATAAGGATGTTACTCACACTCCGGCCCTTCCCCACCATAACTATTTATTGGTTGCTATGGAAACCCGTATACACAGGGTGATAAGCACATATCCAATAGGTATAATAGTATTCAATAATCAGATTTAAATCTGATTTGTGAAGTGTTTCCGGCCTCTGGTGCTCGACGAGGATATAGTGACACACGGACGGCGCAGTCATGTGACCGAAAGAACGACGTCCTCCGTGACGCAAATGCGTACTTTGTCACGTGTCATCATCTAGACAAATAGGATGGACTTGCACTCTAAAGACCCACAAAGTACACCAGCGCACCCCAGGCGAAGGGGGTTTATGACACCCGGTCATGTGATTAGAACCACATGACCGTGGGTAGGTTATTCGACCAATGGGACTGCCAGAATAGCCGATCATGTAATGTGTAACATCACATGATCAGTAGGTTGTAGTTACACTGTCAAACGTTTTTCTCTGACGTCCTAGTGGATGCTGGGAACTCCGTAAGGACCATGGGGAATAGCGGCTCCGCAGGAGACGGGGCACAACTAAATAAAGCTTTAGGACTACCTGGTGTGCACTGGCCCCTCCCCCTATGACCCTCCTCCAAGCCTCAGTTAGATTTTTGTGCCCGACCGAGCTGGGTGCAATCTAGGGGGCTCTACTAAGCTTCTTAGAAATAAAGTTAGTTTTAGGTTTGTTATGTTCAGTGAGACCTGCTGGCAACAGGCTCACTGCATCGAGGGACTAAGGGGAGAAGAAGCAAACCTGCCTGCTTGCAGCCAGCTTGGGCTTCTTAGGCTACTGGACACCATTAGCTGCAGAGGGACCGAACACAGGCCCAGCCATGGAGTCCGGTCCCAGAGCCGCGCCGCCAGCCCCCTTACAGAGCCAGAAACAAGAAGAGGTCCGGAAAATCGTCGGCAGAAGACATCAGTCTTCACCAAGGTAGCGCACAGCACTGCAGCTGTGCGCCATTGCTCCTCATGCACACCTCACACTGCGGTCACTGATGGGTGCAGGGCGCTGGGGGGGGGGGGTTGCCCTGAGCAGCAATATTAACACCTTGACTGGCAAAAATACATCACATATAACCCCCAGGGCTATATGGATGTACATTAACCCCTGCCAGAATCCATAAAAATGCGGGAGAAAAGTCAGCGAAAAAGGGGCGGAGCCTATCTCCTCAACACACTGGCGCCATTTTCCCTCACAGCTCCATTGGAGGGAAGCTCCCTGGCTCTCCCCTGCAGTTAATACACTACAGAAAGGGTTAAAAAAGAGAGGGGGGGCACAATTTAGGCGCAGTATACAATATATATGCAGCTATAAGGGAAAACACTTTTTTATAGGTGTTATCCCTGTGATATATAGCGCCCTGGTGTGTGCTGGCATACTCTCCCTCTGTCTCCCCAAAGGGCTTTGTGGGGTCCTGTCCTCTATCAGAGCATTCCCTGTGTGTGGGCTGTGTGTCGGTACGGCTGTGCCGACATGTATGTGGACTATAATGAGGTGGAGGCTGAGCGAATGCCTGTAAATATGTTGTCACCCCCTGCGGGGTCGGTACCGGTGTGGCTAAACTTATGGAAGGATTACGTGAAAGTGTCAACTCCTTACATAAAAGGTCGACGACACAGAACAGCCGGCTACTCAGCTTGTGCCTGTTCCAGCGTCTCAAATGTCATGGGGGGCTCTAAAAACGCCCGCTACCTGAGATAGCAGACACAGATGTCGACACGGATACCGACTCCAGTCTCGACGACGATGAGACTAGTGTACCCTCCAAATAGGTCCACCCGTTACATGATTGAGGCAATGAAAAATGTATTACACATTTATGATTATACCCCAGGTACCACATAAAAGGGTATTGTGTTTGGTGAGAGAAAACTATTAGTAGTTTTTCCTGCATCTAAGAAATTAAATGAGTGTGTGAGGAAGCGTGGTCTTCCCCCGGTAAGAAATTGATAATTTCTAAACGGTTATTGGCAGCGTACCCTTTCCCGCCAGAGGATAGGTCACGTGGTGAAACACCCCATAGGGTAGATACAGCGTTGACACGCTTTTCAGAAAAGGTGGCACTACCGTCTCCGGATACGGCCGTCCTGAAGGAACCTGCTGATAGGTTATAAGATATAGTCACACACTAGGGCATTATATTGCGACCAGCCCTTGCTTCGGCATGGATGTGCAGGGCTCCCGCTGCGTGGTCAGATTCCCTGTCGGAAAATAACTATGGATAGGGACAATATTTTGCTGACAATAAAGCATATAAAAGACGTGGTCTTATACATGCGTGATGCACAGAGGGATAATTGCTGGCTGGCATAAAAAATAAGCGCTAGGTCCATTGCCGCCAGACGGGGGTTATGGACTCGGCAATGGTCAGGCGATGCCGACTCGAATCGGCACATGGAAGTTTGCCTTATAAGGGGGTAAAACTGTTTGGGGATGGTCTGTCAGACCTCGTTTCCACAGCTACTGCTGGGAAATCTACTTTTTTGCCACAGGTTACCCCACAACAAAAGAAAGCACCGTATCATCAAGTACAGTCCTTTCGGCCCCAGAAAAGCAAGAGGGCTAGAGGCTCATCCTTTTTGCCGTGAGGTAAAGGTAGAGGAAAAAGCTACAGCACACAGCTAGTTCCCGAGAGCAGAAGTCCTCCCTGCGTCCGGTAAGCCCACAGCATGACGCTTGGGCTGCTTAGGCGGACCCGGGTACGGTGGGGGCCCATCTCAGAAATTTCAGCGCCCAGTGGGCTCTCTCACATGGATCCCTGGGTCCTTCAAGTAGTTTCTCAGGGGTACAGGCTGGAGTTCGAGATGTTCGCCCCCCCGCCGTTTCATAAAATCTGCCTTACCGGCACCTCCCTCTGCCAGGGAGGCGGTGTTGGTGGCTATTCAACACTATAATCACAACAAGTGATTGTCAAGGTGCCCCTCCTTCAGCAAGGAAGGGGTTACTATACCACAATGTTTGTGGTACCGAAACCGGACGGTTCGGTGAGACCCATCTTAAAATTAAAATGCTTGAATCTTTTATATCAGAAGATTCAAGTTCAAGATGGAATCGCTCAGGGCGGTTATTACGAGCCTGGACGAGGGGGATTACAGGGTCTCCCTGGACATCAAGGATGCGTACCTGCATGTCCCCAATTACCCTCCTCACCAGGAGTACCTCAGATGTGTGGTACAGGACTGTCACTATCAGTTCTGGACGCTGCCGTTGGAGTTGTCCACGGCACCGAAGGTCTTTACCAAGGTAATGACCGAAATGATGATACTCCTTCGCAAGAAGGAAGTTTTTTATTATCCCGTACTTGGACGATATCCTGATAAAGGCGAGGTCCAAAGAACAGTTGGTAGTGGGGGTAGCACTCTCTCGGGAAGTGCTACAACAGTACGGCTGGATTCTCAATATTCCAAAGTCACAGCTGGTCCCGACGACACGTCTTCTGTTCCTGGGAATGATTCTGGACACAGACCAGAAAAGAGTGTTTCTTCCAGTGGAAAAAGCTGAGGAGTTGTCATCTCTAGTCAGAGACATCCTAAAACCAGGACAGGTGTCAGCATATCAATGCACACGAGTCCTGGGAAAAATGGTAGCTTCGTACGAAACATAATTCCATTCGGAAGGTTCCACGCAAGGACGTTCCAGTGGGACCTGTTGGACAAATGGTCCGGGTCCCATCTACAGATACAACAGCGGATAACCCTGTCAGCAAGATACAGGGTGTCGCTGCTGTGGTGGCTGCAGAGGGCTCATCTACTAGAGGGCCGCAGATTCGGAATACAGGACTGGGTCCTGGTGACCACGGATGCCAGCCTTCGGGGCTGGGGTGCAGTCACACAGGGAAGAAATTTCCAAGGAAATTTCGCTTCACATTAATATTCTGGAGCTAAGGGCCTTTTACAATGCCCTCAGTCAAACAAGGCCCCTGCTTCAGAACCAGCCGGTACTGATCCAATCAGACAACATCACGGCGGTCGCCCATGTAAACAGACAGGGCGGCACAAGAAGCAGGATGGCGATGGCAGAAGCCACAAGGATTCTCCGATGGGCGACCTACACCCGGGAGAATGGGGACTTCATTCAGAAGTTTTCCAAATGCGGAAAAACCGTTGGGTATGACCACGGGTGGACATGATGGCGTCCCGCCTCAACAAAAAGTTGAAAAGATATTGCGCAAGGTCAAGGGACCCTCAGGCGATCGCTGTGGACGTTCTAGGGACACCGTGGGTGTACCAGTCGGTTTATGTGTTTCCTCCTCTGCCTCTCATTCCAAAGGTACTGAGAATCATATGAAAGCGAGGAGTGGAAACTATACTCGTGGTTCCGGATTGACCACGAAGAGTTTGGTACCCTGAACTTTAAGAGATGCTTGCAGAGGACCCTTGGCCTCTGCCGCTCAGACAAGACCTGCTGCAGCAGGGAACCTGTCTGTTTCAAGACTTACCGCGGCTACGTTGAACGACATGGTGGTTGAACACCGGTTTCTAATGGGCATTCCGGAGGAAGTCATCCCTACCCTGCTCAAAGCCAGGAAGGATGTCACCGCAAATCGTTATCACCGCATTGGGCGAAAATATGTTGTGTGGTGTGAGGCCAAGAAGGCCCCGACGGAGGAATGTCAGCTGGGTCGATTCCTACAATTCCTGCAAGCAGGAGTGACGTTGGGCCTCAAATTGGGGTCCATCAAGGTCCAGATTTCGGCTCTGTCGATTTTCTTCCAGAAAGAACGGGCTTCACTGCCTGTAGTTCAGACTTTTGTCAAAGGAGTTCTGCATATTCAGCCTCCTTTTGTGCCCCAGTGGCACCTTGGGATCTCAATGTGGTTTTGGAATTCCAGAAATCACATTGGTTCGAACCACTTAAGACTGTGGATTTAAAATATCTCACGTGGAAAGTGGTCATGCTGTTGGCCCTGGCTTCGGCCAGGCGAGTTTCAGAATTGGCGGCTTTGTCTTGTAAAAACCCTTATCTGATTTTCCATATGGATAGGGCAGAATTGAGGACTCGTCCTTAGTTTCTCCCGATGGTGGTCTCCGTTTTTCACTTGAACCAACTATTGTGGTGCCTGCGGCTACTAGGGACTTGGAGGATTCCAAGTTGCTGGACGTAGTCAGGGCCCTGAAAATTTACGTTTCCAGGACGGCTGGAGTCAGAAAGTCTGACTCGCTGTTTATCCTGTATGCACCCAACAAGCTGGGTGCTCCTGCTTCTAAGCAGTCTATTGCGCGCTGGATGTGTAGCACTATTCAGCTGGCGCATTCTGCGGTGGGATTACCGCAGTTTAAATCTGTTAAAGCCCATCCCACGAGGAAGGTGGGCTCATCTTGGGCGGCTGCCCGAGGGGTCTCGGCTTTACAACTTTGCCGAGCAGCTACGTGGTCAGGGGAAAACACGTTTGCAAAATTCTACAAATTTGATACCCTGGCTGAGGAGGACCTGGAGTTCTCTCATTCGGTGCTGCAGAGTCATCCGCACTCTCCCGCCCATTTGGGAGCTTTGGTATAATCCCCATGGTCCTTACGGAGTTCCCAGCATTCACTAGGACGTCAGAGAAAATAAGAATTTACTTACCGATAATTCTATTTCTCGTAGTCCGTAGTGGATGCTGTGCGCCCATCCCAAGTGCGGATTGTCTGCAATACTTGTACATAGTTATTGTTAACTAAAACGGGTTATTGTTGTGAGCCATCTATTCAGAGGCTCCTCTATTATCATGCTGTTAACTGGGTTTAGATCACAAGTTGTACGGTGTGATTGGTGTGGCTGGTATGAGTCTTACCCGGGATTCAAAATCCTTCCTTATTGTGTACGCTCGTCCGGGCACAGTATCCTAACTGAGGCTTGGAGGAGGGTCATAGGGGGAGGAGCCAGTGCACACCAGGTAGTCCTAAAGCTTTCTTTAGTTGTGCCCAGTCTCCTGCAGAGCCGCTATTCCCCATGGTCCTTACGGAGTTCCCAGCATCCACTACGGACTACGAGAAATAGAATTATCGGTAAGTAAATTCTTATTATTGAATACTCTTAGCCAATTTAGGATCTAATCTAGAATCGGCATAATCGGCACCGGTATAAGAGTCCGTGTCGGTATCTGTGTCATCTAATTGGTCAACACTACATTTCAGTGATCCTTGTATTAAAGCATCATCTACTGATCTCTTCCAAATCTGCAGTTGAGAGTCAGATTCAGTAAACTTTTGATTTAACAGTGTAACATTAGCATTTAAAGCAGTTAACCAATCAGCCATCGGCGGTGCCGACAGGACCCCCCAAAACATTTGGTGTCCCCAATAAATAATCCCCTGAGAGGAAAGTTCTGCCTCAGACATGTTGTCTCCCTACCAGCACCCAAAAGAAAGCACCCAAAGGAATGGAGCCAGCTCACACCCCAGCGCCAAAGTGCAGGTCTGAAAACACCCTCAAGTGTCACAGAGCTGCAGCGCTATATATCTGTATAGAAATAATCTGCCCCCCCCCTCATTTTTATAGCCCCTGGTACTTGCCTGCTGTGAGAAAGGACCAGCGCTGCTGCTTGGAGGAGAAAATGGCGCAGAGTGAGCCTGGAGGAAGAAGCCCCGCCCCCAACATGCAGCGCTTCTTCCTGCTTATTTTTACATGTTTATCCTGGTGGGGGTTTGCAGGCAGTGCCAGGGCACTGTACAGATATGCCAGCCTTATTTTTGAGGTTTTTTTTGCTCCCCAGGGTGCCCCCAGCGCTCCGCACCCTACACCCAGCGTTGTGTACAGTCCGGGAGCCTGGCATGCACTGAGCAAATCATGCTGCGCGATACCTCTATATGCCGTCTTTGTTGAAGAGAAGATGTCTTTTCCTCACATACTCACCTGTCTTCTGACTTCTGGCTTGAAGAGGGGGGACGGCAAGCTGTGGGAGGGAGCATCTAGGAGAGCCTGGCGTTCGTCTCCCCTCAGTAGCTGAAGGCATCCTGTCAGCAGCAGCAGAGCACTGTAACTCATTAGACGTGGGTCTAGACTGCTCTCCCCTCTTTCCCATGAAGCAGGGAGTCTGTAGCCAGCAGATCTCCCCAAAATAAAAAACCTAACATTAAGTCTTTTCAGAGAAACTCTAAGAGCTCCCCCGAGTGCGTCCATCTTGCAGGGCACATTTTCTAAACTGAGTCTGGGGAGGGATATAGAGGGAGGAGCCAGGTCGCGCCCCTTTGAAAGTCTAAAAGTGCCCATGTCTCCTGTGGATCCATCTATATCCCATGGTTCTTTTGGTGTCCCAAACATCCTCAAGGAGGTAATAGAAAATAATAATAATACTATAGGGACATGACTGGGGAGGTGAGTGGATCTGGGAGTGTCACACTGACCACTTATATCTGTAGTAATAATACAGGGACATGAATGGGGAGGTGAGGGAATATAGTAGCGTAACTGTGACATCACTTATTTTTAGTAATAATACAGGGACATGACTGGGGAGTTGAGGGAATCTGGGAATGTCACAATGATGTCACATATAGCAATACAAATACACAGGGACATAACTGGGGAGTTGAGGTGATCTGGGAGCGTCACAGTGACATCACTTATATCTATAAAAATAATACAGGGACATGACTGGGGAGGTAAGGGGAACTGGGAGTGTCACAGTAACATCATATATGTATAGTAATAATACAGCGACCTGACTGGGGAGGTAGGGGATCTGGGAGCCTCACTGTGACATCACTTATATCTATAGTAATAATACAGGTATATTACTGGGGAGGTGAGGTAATCTGACAGCATCACAG
The DNA here is from genome assembly GCF_028390025.1 of Pseudophryne corroboree. NCBI lineage: Eukaryota > Metazoa > Chordata > Amphibia > Anura > Myobatrachidae > Pseudophryne > Pseudophryne corroboree. Next base: position 265,946 of record NW_026967514.1, on the reverse strand, counting down.
TGACATCACTTATATCTATAGTAATAATACAGGGACATGACTGGGGAGGTGAGGGGATCTGGGAGCCTCACTGTGACATCACTTATATCTATAGTAATAATACAGGTATATTACTGGGGAGGTGAGGTAATCTGACAGCATCACAGTGACATCACTTATATCTATAGTAATAATACAGGGACATGACTGGGGAGGTGAGGGGATCTGGGAGCTTCACAGTAACAACTTATATCTATAGTAATAATACAGAAACATGACTGGAGAGGTGAGGGGATATGGAAGCATCACTTTGATGTCACATATATATCTATAGTGATGATACAGGGACATGACTGGGGAGGTGAGTGGATCTGGAAGCGTCACTGTGATGTAACTTATCTCTATAGTAATAATACAGGGACATGACTGTGGAGGTGAGGGGATCTGGGAGCGTCACTTTGACATAGCATATTTATAGTAATAATTCAGGGATGTGACTAGGGAGGTGAGGAGATCTGGGAGCATCACAGTGATGTCCCTTTTATCTATAGTAATAATTCAGGGACATGACTGGGGAGGTGAGGGTATCCGGGAGTGTCACTGTGACATCACTTATATCTAAAGTAATAATACAGGGACATGACTGGGAAGGTGAGGAGATCTGGGAGCATCACAGTGACATCACATATCTATCGTACTAATACAGGGACTTATATCTAAAGTAATAATACAGGGACATGACTGGGAAGGTGAGGGGTTCTGGGAGCACTACAGTGACATCACTTTTATCTATGGTAATAATACTGGGACATGACTGAGGGGTGAGGGGATCTGGGAGCGTCACAGTGACATCACTAATATCTGTAGTCATAATAGAGGGACGTGACTTGGGAGGTTAGGGAATCCTGGGAGTGTTACAGTGACCTAACTTATATCTATAGTAATAATACAGGGACATGACTGGGGAGGGTGAGGGGATCTGGGAGTGTCATAGTGACTCACATCTATAGTAATAATACAGGGACATGACTGGGCAGTTGAGGGGATCTGGGATTGTCACTGTGACATCACTTATATCTATTGTAATAATACGAAAACATGACTGGGGAGGTGAGGGGATCTGGGAGCGTCACTGTGAAGTCACATATCTATAGTATTAACACAAGGACATGACGGGAGGTGAGGGGATCTGGGAGTGGCACAGTGATGTCACTTATATCTATTGTAATAATATAGAGATGTGACTTGGGAGATGAGGGGATCCGGGAGCGTCACAGTGACGTCACTCATAGCTATAGTAATAATACAGGGACATGACTGGGGAGTTGAGATCTTGGAGTGTCACAATGACCTCACTTATATATGTAGCAATAATACAGAGATGTGACTGGTAGGGGCGAGGGGATCTGTGAGTGTCACAGTAATGTCACTTTTATCTATAGTTATAATCCAGGTATATGACGGGAGGTGAGGGAATCTGTGAGTGTCACAGTGACATCACTTGTATCAATAGCAATAATACAGGGCCTTGACTGGGGAGGATAGCGGATCTTGGAGCTATACAGTGACATGACTTTTATCTGTATTAGTAATACAGGGACATGACTGAGAAGGTGTGGGGATCCGAGAGCATTACAGTGACGTCACTAATATCCATAGTCATAATACAGGGACATGACTGAGGAGGTGAAGGGATTTTGGAGCTTCATAGTGACGTCACTCATATCTATAGAAATAATACAGGGACATGACTGGGGAGGTGAGATGATTTAGAAGCGTCACTGTGAAGTCACTTATATCTACAGTAATAATACAGGGACATTAATGGGGAGGTGAGGGAGTATAGTAGCATAACTAACATCACTTATGTTTAGTAATACAGGGACATGACCGGGGAGGTGAGGGGATCTGGGAGAGTCACTGTGACATCACTTATATCTATAGTAATAATACAGGGACATGACTGGGGAGGTGAGGGGGATCTGGGAGCGTCACTGTGACTCACATCTATAGTAATAATACAGGGACATGACTGGGGAGTTGAGGGGATCTGGGATTGTCACTGTGAAGTCACATATCTTTAGTAATAATACAGGGACATGACTGGGGAGGTGAGGGGATCAGGGAGAGGCGCAATGATGTCACATATCTATAGTAATAATACAAGGACATGACTGGGGAGGTAAGGTGATCTGGGTGTGGCACAGTGATGTCACTTATATCTATAGTAATAATACAGGGAGGTGAGGGGATCTGGGAGCGTCACAGTGACGTCACTCATATCTATAGTAATACAGGGACATGACAGGGGAGGTGAGGGGATCTGGAAGCGTCACTGTGAAATCACATATCTATAGTATTAATACAGTGACATGACTGGGGAGGTGAGGGGATCTGGGAGCGTCACAATGACCTCACTTATATCTGTAGCAATAATACAGAGATGTGACTTGGTGGGGTGAGGGGATCTGGGAGCGTCACAGTAATGTCACTTTTATCTATAGTAATAATACAGGGATATGACTGGGGTGGTGAGGGAATCTGTGAGTGTCACAGTGACATCACATATATCAATAGTAATAATACAGGGACATGACTGGGGAGGTGAGATTATTTAGAAGCATCACTGTGAAGTCACTTATATCTATAGTAATAATAAAGGGACATGCCTGAGGGGGGGGGGGGTCTGGGAGTGTATATATTGATATTTAATGTCTCCTCCATTACTCAGGATTACACAGTAGTGAAGAAGACATCCAATGAGTGTGAGATACTCAACAGCCATCCCCGTGTGTCAGGAGGACTGAGTAGAACCCAGAGCCCCATCCCAGTGCCTCCACCTCACTTACTGACACATGAGAGACACAATGACCAAAAGATCCTGGAACTCACCAACAAGATCATTCAGCTGCTGACTGGAGAGGTGACTTCTGGGAATGGGGCATTATACAGTAACACCAGGGGACGTGTCCGGGTGATGACTGGAGAGGTGACTGCTGGTAATGGGACATTATACAGTAACACCAGGGGATATGTCTGGGCGATGACTGGGGAGGTGACTGCTGGGAATGGGACATTATACAGTAACACCAGGGGATGTGTCTGGGTGATGACTGGAGACATGACTGCTGGGAATGGGACATTATACAGTAACACCAGGGGATGTATCTGGGTGATGACTGGAGAGGTGACTGCTGGGAATGGGACATTATACAGTAACACCAGGGATGTGTCTTGGTGATGACTGGAGAGGTGACTGCTGGGAATGGGACATTATACAGTAACACCAGGGTATGTGTCTGGGTGATGACTGGAGAGATGACTGCTGGGAATGGGACATTATACAGTAACACCGGGGGATGTGTCTGGGTAATGACTGGAGAGGTGACTGCTGGGAATGGGGCATTATACAGTAACACCAGGGGACGTGTCTGGGTGATGACTGGAGCGGTGACTGCTGGGAATGGGACATTATACAGTAACACCGGGGGATGTGTCTGGGTGATGACTGGAGAGATGACTGCTGGGAATGGGACATTATACAGTAACACCAGGGGATGTGTCTGGGTAATGACTGGAGAGGTGACTGCTGGGAATGGGGCATTATACAGTAACACTGGGGGATGTGTCTGGGTAATGACTGGAAAGGTGACTGCTGGGAATGGGACATTATACAGTAACACCAGGGGATGTGTCTGGGTGATGAGTGGAGAGATGACTGCTGGGAATGGGGCATTTCTCTGACGTCCTAGTGGATGCTGGGGACTCCGTAAGGACCATGGGGATAGACGGGCTCCGCAGGAGACTGGGCACTCTAAGAAATATTTAGGACTATCTGGTGTGCACTGGCTCCTCCCCCTATGACCTTCCTCCAAGCCTCAGTTAGATTTCTGTGCCCGGCCGAGCTGGATGCACACTAGGGGCTCTCCTGAGCTCCTAGGAAGAAAGTGTTTGTTAGGTTTTTTATTTTCAGTGAGACCTGCTGGCAACAGGCTCACTGCATCGAGGGACTAAGGGGAGAAGAAGCGAACCTACCTAAGTGGTGGTAGCTTGGGCTTCTTAGGCTACTGGACACCATTAGCTCCAGAGGGATCGAACACAGGACCCGACCTCGTCGTCCATTCCCGGAGCCGCGCCGCCGTCCCCCTTACAGAGCCAGAAGCAAGAAGGTGGTCCGGAAAATCGGCGGCTGAAGACTTCTGTCTTCTCCAAGGTAGTGCACAGCACTGCAGCTGTGCGCCATTGCTCCTCATGCACACCACACACTGCGGTCACTGATGGGTGCAGGGCGCTGGGGGGGGGGGGCGCCCTGAGCAGCAATACTGACACCTTGGCTGGCAAACTGGCACCATATATAGCCCCAGAGGCTATATAGGTGCTTTTTAACCCCTGCCAGAACTTTTAAAATAGCGGGAGAAAGCCTGCCGAAAAAGGGGCGGGGCTATCTCCCTCAGCACACTGGAGCCATTTTTCCCTCACAGCTCCGCTGGAAGGAAGCTCCCTGGCTCCCCCCTGCAGTCCTGCACTACAGAAAGAGTAAAAAAGAGAAGGGGGGGCACAAATTAGGCGCAGTATAACTATATTTATGCAGCTATAAGGGGAAAACACGTTTCTATAGGTGATGTCCCTGTGATATATAGCGCTCTGGTGTGTGCTGGCATACTCTCCCTCTGTCTCCCCAAAGGGCTTTGTGGGGTCCTGTCCTCTGTAAGAGCATTCACTGTGTGTCTGCTGGGTGTCGGTACTGCTGTGTCGACATGTATGAAGAGGAAAATGATGTGGAGGCGGAGCAAATGCCTTTGAATGTGATGTCACCCCCTGAGGGATCGACACCTGTGTGGTTGGACTTATGGAAGGAATTGCGTGAAAGTGTCAACTCCTTGCACAAAAGGTTTGACGACATAGGACAGACGGCTACACAGCTTGTGCCTGTTCCAGCGTCTCAAATGTCATCAGGGGCTTTAAAACGCCCGCTACCTCAGGTGACAGATACAGACTTCGACACGGATACCGACTCCAGTGTTGACGATGATGAGACTAGTGTACCCTCCAGTAGGTCCACCCGTTACATGATTGAGGCAATGAAAAATGTTTTACACATTTCTGATAATACCCCAAGTACCACAAAAAAGGGTATTATGTTTGGTGAGAAAAAAACTACCAGTAGTTTTTCCTGCATCTGAGGAATTAAATGAGGTGTGTGAGGAAGCGTGGACTTCCCCCGATAAGAAATTGATAATTTCTAAACGGTTATTGGCAGCGTACCCTTTCCCGCTAGAGGATAGGTCATGTTGGGAAACACCCCCTAGGGTAGATAAAGCGCTGACACGCTTATCAAAGAAGTTGGCACTACCGTCTCCGGATACGGCCACCCTGAAGGAACCTGCTGATAGAAAGCAGGAAGCTACCCTAAAAGCTATTTACACACACACGGGCATTATATTGCGACCAGCGATTGCATCAGCTTGGATGTGCAGTGCTGCTGCTGCGTGGTCAGATTCCCTGTCGGATAATATCGATACCATGGATAGGGACAATATTTTGCTGACGATTGAGCATATAAAAGATGCAGTCCTATACATGCGTGATGCACAGAGGAATATTTGCCGGCTGGCATCAAGAATAAGCGCTATGTCCATTGCCGCCAGAAGGGGGTTATGGACTCGGCAATGGTCTGGCGATGCCGACTCAAAGCGGCACATGGAGGTTTTACCCTATAAGGGGGTGGAACTGTTTGGGGATGGTCTTTCGGACCTCGTGTCCACAGCTACTGTTGGGAAATCAACCTTTTTGCCACAGGCTGCCCCACAGCAAAAGAAAGCACCGTATTATCAGGTACAGTCCTGTCGGCCCCAAAAAAGCAAGAGGGCTAGAGGCTCATCCTTTCTGCCGAGAGGCAGAGGTAGAGGAAAAAAGCTGCAACATACAGCTAGTTCCCAAGAGCAGAAGTCCTCCCCTGCGTCCGCTAAGTCCACAGCATGACGCTGGGGCTGCACAGGCGGACCCGGGTACGGTGGGGGCCCGTCTCAGAAATTTCAGCGCACAGTGGGCTCTCTCACAGGTGGATCCCTGGGTCCTTCAGGTAGTACTTCAGGGGTACAGGCTGGAATTCGAGACGTCTACCCCCCGCCGTTTCCTAAAATCTGCCTTACCTGCAACTCCCTCTGCCAGGGAGGCAGTGTTGGTGGCTATTCAAAAACTGTATTCACAACAAGTGTTTGTCAAGGTACCCCTCCTTCAGCAAGGAAAGGGTTACTATTCCACAATGTTTGTGGTACCGAAACCGGACGGTTCGGTGAGACCCATCTTAAATTTAAAATCCTTGAACACTTATATCAAAAGGTTCAAGTTCAAGAGGGAATCGCTCAGGGCGGTTATTGCGAGCCTGGACGAGGGGGATTACATGGTCTCCCTGGACATCAAGGATGCGTACCTGCATGTCCCCATTTACACTCCTCACCAGGAGTACCTCAGATTTGTGGTACAGGACTGTCACTATCAGTTCCAGACGCTGCCGTTTGGGTTGTCCACGGCACCGAGGGTCTTTACCAAGGTAATGTCCGAAATGATGATTCTCCTTCGCAAGAAAGGAGTTTCAATTATCCCGTACTTGGACGATCTCCTGATAAAGGCGAGGTCCAGGGAACAGTTGGTAGTGGGGGTAGCACTTTCTCGGGAAGTACTACAACAGCACGGCTGGATTCTCAACATTCCAAAGTCACAGCTGGTCCCGACGACACGTCTTCTGTTCCTGGGAATGATTCTGTACACAGACCAGAAAAGAGTGTGTCTTCCAGTGGAAAAAGCTGAGGAGTTGTCATCTCTAGTCAGAGACATCCTAAAACCGGGTCAGGTGTCGGTACATCAATGCACACGAGTCCTGGGAAAAATGGTAGCTTCGTACGAGGCAATTCCAGTCGGAAGGTTCCACGCAAGGACATTCCAGTGGGACCTGTTGGACAAATGGTCCGGGTCCCATCTCCAGATGCAACAGCGGATAACCCTGTCGGCAAGAACCAGGGTGTCGCTGCTGTGGTGGCTGCAGAGGGCTCATCTACTAGAGGGCCGCAGATTCGGAATACAGGACTGGGTCCTGGTGACCACAGATGCCAGCCTTCGGGGCTGGGGTGCAGTCACACAGGGAAGAAATTTCCAAGGACTGTTGTCAAATCAGGAAATTTCACTTCACATAAATATTCTGGAGCTAAGGGCCATTTACAATGCCCTAAGCCAAGCAAGGCCCCTGCTTCAGAACCAGCCGGTACTGATCCAATCAGACAACATCACAGCGGTCGCCCATGTAAACAGACAGGGCGGCACAAGAAGCAGGAGGGCAATGGCAGAAGCCACAAGGATTCTCCGATGGGCAGAGAATCATGTGTTAGCACTGACAGCAGTGTTCATTCCGGGAGTGGACAACTGGGAAGCAGACTTCCTCAGCAGGCACGACCTCCACCCGGGAGAATGGGGACTTCATCCAGAAGTTTTCCGAATGCTGGTAAATCGTTGGGAAAAACCACAGGTGGACATGATGGCGTCCCGCCTCAACAAAAAGCTAAAACGGTATTGCGCCAGACCAAGGGACCCTCAGGTGATCGCTGTGGACGCTCTAGTGACACCGTGGGTGTACCAGTCGGTTTATGTGTTTCCTCCTCTGCCTCTCATACCCAAGGTACTGAGAATAATAAGAAGGCGAGGAGTGAGAACTATTCTCGTGGCATTGGCCAAGAAGAGCTTGGTACCCGGAACTTCAAGAGATGCTTGCAGAGGACCCTTGGCCTCTGCCGCTCAGACAAGACCTGCTGCAACAGGGACCCTGTCTGTTCCAAGACTTACCGCGGCTGCGTTTGACGGCATGACGGTTGAACGCCGGATCCTAAAGAAAAAAGGCATACCGGAGGAAGTCATCCCTACCCTGATCAAGGCCAGGAAGGATGTCACCGCAAAACATTATCACCGCATTTGGCGGAAATATGTTGCTTGGTGTGAGGCCAAGAAGGCCCCTACGGAGGAATTTCAACTGGGTCGATTCCTACAATTCCTGCAAGAAGGTGTGACTTTGGGCCTCATATTGGGGTCCATTAAAGTCCAGATCTCGGCCCTGTCGATTTTCTTCCAGAAATAACTGGCTTCACTGCCTGAAGTTCAGACCTTTGTAAAGGGAGTTCTGCATATTCAGCCTCCTTTTGTGCCCCCAGTGGCACCTTGGGATCTCAATGTGGTTTTGGAGTTTCTAAAATCACATTGGTTTGAGCCACTTAAGACTGTGGATTTAAAATATCTCACGTGGAAAGTGGTTATGTTGTTGGCTCTGGCTTCGGTCAGGCGGGTTTCAGAATTGGCGGCTTTGTCTTGTAAAAGCCCATATCTGATTTTCCATATGGATAGGGCGGAGTTGAGGACTCGTCCTCAGTTTCTCCCGAAGGTGGTATCAGCTTTTCACTTGAGCCAACCTATTGTGGTGCCTGCGGCTACTAGGGACTTGGAGGATTCCAAGTTACGTAGTCAGGGCCCTGAAAATTTATGTTTCCAGGACAGCTGGAGTCAGAAAAACTGACTCGCTGTTTATTCTATATGCACCTAACAAGTTAGGTGCACCTGCTTCTAAGCAGACTATCGTGCGCTGGATTTGTAGCACTATTCAGCTGGCGCATTCTGCGGTGGGATTACCGCAGCCTAAATCTGTAAAAGCCCATTCCACAAGGAAGGTGGGCTCATCTTGGGCGGCTGCCCGAGGGGTCTCGGCTTTACAACTTTGCCGAGCTGCTACTTGGTCAGGGGCAAACACGTTTGCAAAATTCTATAAATTTGATACCCTGGCTGAGGAGGACCTGGAGTTCTCTCATTCGGTGCTGCAGAGTCATCCGCACTCTCCCGCCCGTTTGGGAGCTTTGGGATAATCCCCATGGTCCTTACGGAGTCCCCAGCATCCACTAGTATGTCAGAGAAAATAAGAATTTACTCACCGGTAATTCTATTTCTCGTAGTCCGTAGTGGATGCTGGGCGCCCATCCCAAGTGCGGATTGTCTGCAATACTTGTAAATAGTTATTGTTACAAAAATCGGGTTGTTACTGCGAGCCATCTGTTCAGAGGCTCCATTGTTATCATACTGTTAACCGGGGTTCCTTTCACGAGTTATATGGTGTGATTGGTGTGGCTGGTATGAGTCTTACCCGGGATTCAAAATCCTTCCTTATTGTGTCAGCTCTTCCGGACACAGTGTCCTAACTGAGGCTTGGAGGAGGGTCATAGGGGGAGGAGCCAGTGCACACCAGGTAGTCCTAAATCTTTCTTAGAGTGTCCAGTCTCCTGCGGAGCCCGTCTATTCCCCATGGTCCTTACGGAGTCCCCAGCATCCACTACGGACTACGAGAAATAGAATTACCGGTGAGTAAATTCTTATTTTTTCAGTAACACCAGGGGATGTGTCTGGGTGATGACTGGAGAGGTGACTCCTGGGAATGGGACATTATACAGTAACACCAGGGGATGTGTCTGGGTGATGACTGTATCACTGTGTGTGTCAGGTTCCTATAAGGTGTCAGGATGTCACTGTCTATGTCTCCATGCAGGAGGGGGAGTATATAGAGGAACACAGGGGTCTGTACAAGGACGTGATGATGGAGAATCACCGGCCCCTCACATCACTGGGTAAGAGGAGACTGTCATGTATTGTACAGGGGAGAGCAGGTGTGGGGGCCCCCTATATACACACATCATCTGATAATCACATATATACACTGTACTCAGTCACTGTGTGTCTCCTACAGAAGGACCCAGTAACAGAGATATCTCAGAGAGATGCCCCCGTCCTCTGTATACCCAGGACTGTACAGAGGAGTATCACAGGATCTCACAGGGGGATCAGGTAGGTGGGCTATAGGGTCTCCCCAATAAACCAAAGTGACTGTCACTATATTTGTGTAGAGGAGCTGTGTGTCATTATATTTGTCTTGTTTACATAGGGTGAAGCCCAATTAAATAATATTAAAATCAAAGATACAGAGGGAGAAGAAGAGACGTATGTGACTGATATAAAGGCAAAAGACATAGATGGAGAAGAAGAGACATATGTGACTGATATAAAGGCAGAAGATATAGAGGGAGAAGAAGAGACGTATGTGACTGATATAAAGGCAGAAGATATAGAGGGTGAAGAAGAGACGTATGTGACTGATATAAAGGCAGAAGATATAGAAGGAGAAGAGACATACGTGACTGATATAAAGGCAGAAGATACAGAGGGAGAAGAAGAGACGTATGTGAGGGGTGATCAGCAGTGGAAGGAGGAGGAGATCCCTACAGATATAAGCACAGGTGAGTAATAAACACTTATTATAGAAAAGAGTCACATATTCTCCTTCCTCAGTCACTACAGCAATCTCTTATCCTACACCCTCCTCTGTCAGTACAAACTAATGAGGAATATGTATTTTCCCAGTGTGGAGTCAGGAGCCATCACCTCTATTATACTCCTGCTCTCCCCTCACATCATGTCACTGTGTGTTACCAGCCCAGAGATCTGACCAGTCTCCTCCCCACACTCTGGTGTATCTCATACATCAGGAGACATCAGCCCCTATTATACTCCTGCTTCCCCCTCACATCATGTCAATGTGTGTTACCAGCCCAGAGATCTGACCAGTCTCCCCACACTCTCTGGTGTATCTCATACATCAGGAGACATCAGCCCCTATTATACTCCTGCTCTCCCCCTCACATCATGTCACTGTGTGTTACCAGCTCAGATATCTGACCAGTCTCCTCCTCACACTCTCTGGTGCATCTCATACATCAGGAGACATCAGCCCCTATTATACTCCTGCTCTCCCCTCACATCATGTCACTGTGTGTTACCAGCCCAGAGATCTGACCAGTCTCCTCCCCACACTCTCTGGTGTATCTCATACATCAGGAGCAATCAGCCCCTATTATACTCCTGCTCTCCTCCTTATATTATGTCACTGTGTGTTACCATCCCAGAGATCTGACCAGTCTCTTCCCCACACTCTCTGGTGTATCTCATACATCAGGAGCCATCAGCCCCTATTATACTCCTGCTCTTCCCCTCACATCATGTCACTATGTTTTACCAGCCCAGAGATCTGACCAGTCTCCTCCCCACACTCTCTGGTGTATATTGTACATCAGGAGCCATCAGCCCCTATTATACTCCAGCTCTCCGCCTCACATCATGTCACTGTGTGTTACCAGCCCAGAGATCTGACCAGTCTCCTCCCCACACTCTCTGGTGTATCTCATACATCAGGAGTCATCAGCCTCTGTTATACTCCTGCTCTCCTCCTCACATCATGTCACTGTGTGTTACCAGCCCAGAGATCTGACCAGTCTCCTCTCCACACTCTCTAGTGTATCTCATACATCAGGAGCCATCAGCCCCTATTATACTTCTGCTCTCTCCCTCACATCATGTCACTGTGTGTTACCAGCCCAGAGATCTGACCAGTCTCCTCCCCACACTCTCTGGTATATCTCATACATCAGGAGCCATCAGCCCCTATTATACTCCTGCTCTCTACTTCACTTCATGTCACTGTGTTACCAGCCCAGATATCTGACCAGTCTCTTCCCCACACTCTCTGGTGTATCTTATACATCAGGAGCCATCAGCCCCTATTATACTTCTGCTCTCCCCTCACATCATGTCACTGTGTGTTACCAGCCCAGAGATCTGACCAGTCTCCTCCCAACACTCTCTGGTCTAACCCTCCCTCCCCCACAGCCTAACCCTCCCTGGTGGATGCCTAACCCCCCCCCCTACACGCTGCCTAACCATTCCTCCCCCACAGCCTGTTCCTATCCCTACCCAGCGGTGCTAACCCTTCTCCCTGAAGCCTAACCCTAACTCTCCCTCCCCCACAACCGAACCCTCCCTCCCCCATAGCATAGCCCTCCCCGGGGGGTGCCTAACCCCCCCTATCCGCAGCCTACCTCCCTCACAGCCTAACCCTCCCCTGGGGAAGCCTAACACTCCCTACCTGCAGCCTAATCCTCCCTCCCCAACAGCCTGTCCCTAACCCTCCCCAGTGGTGCTAACCCTTCTCCCTGCAGCCTAAACCTAGCCCTCCCTCCCCCACAACCTGTCCCTAACTCATATTCTCCTTCCTCAGTAACTACAGCAATCTCTTATCCTACACCCTCCTCTGTCAGTACAAACTAATGAGGAATATGTATTTTCCCAGTGTGGAGTCAGGAGCAATTAGCCCCTATTATACTCCTGCTCTCCCCTCACATCATGTCACTGTGTTACCAGCCCAGAGATCTGACCAGTCTCCTCCCCACACTCTCTGGTGTATCTCATACATCAGGAGACATCAGCCCCTATTATACTCCTGCTTTCCCCCTCACATCATGTCAATGTGTGTTACCAGCCCAGAGATCTGACCAGTCTCCCCACACTCTGTGGTGTATCTCATACATCAGGAGACATCAGCCCCTATTATACTCCTGCTCTCCCCCTCACATCATGTCACTGTGTGTTACCAGCCCAGATATCTGACCAGTCTCCTCCTCACACTCTCTGGTGCATCTCATACATCAGGAGACATCAGCCCCTATTATTCTCCTGCTCTCCCCTCACATCATGTCACTGTGTGTTACCAGCCCAGAGATCTGACCAGTCTCCTCCCCACACTCTCTGGTGTATCTCATACATCAGGAGCAATCAGCCCCTATTATACTCCTGCTCTCCTCCTTATATTATGTCGCTGTGTGTTACCAGCCCAGAGATCTGACCAGTCTCCTCCCCACACTCTCTGGTGTATCTCATACATCAGGAGCCATCAGCCCCTATTATACTCCTGCTCTCCCCCTCACTCCCTGCACTCTTACTCAGATGTTCACTGCTGCCAGTAGCACACGTATGAGAAGCGGAAGTATGGCGGCAGCTGTATAGATTCTGATATGTAATTCTCTGTATCATACTTACCGTACACACATCATCCTTATTACTATTGAGAGAATATAGAGGTAAGACACTGATGATGTAGGTGTAAGAGTGGATTATAACCTAGCAGATGATGATGATGATTGCAGGGTATCATATGGTGTATTGCATGTAAAATACCTTGTTCCACACCTACTCTGCTGTAGCAATATACCTTATATAAGGGTGAGTAACACTTGTACAGGCTTTCCAGCGTATGAGCACACATAAAGGAATGCTACCTTACCTATGCTTCCAGGAGTAACGTTAGGAGACATTTCTCTGATCCATCAGCTCATATGACTGATATTATTGTTCATCTAGAATCTCCAATTCATATGATATGTTCCCCATCCATTGTTTTACATTGGTGCTGACATAGGACTTGGTGAGTGACTACATCTCCATTTATACTTCATGGTTAGTTACCAGTACAAGAGAGAGATATATCTAAGTCTTAATATAATATTACATTTGTTATTGTGAGTGTTCTCAGGAGGGTGGATACAATGATAGTCTGAGACACAATATTATAAAGCCTTCATTAAAAGTTATGTTTTATTATACACACACATTTACAATTAAGTGTCCCAGAGAGTCGTCTTCTCCTATTGTTTACAAGATTAATATTGTTACAGAAAATGTCACATTTCCATAATGTATTTTATTTCCAGCAGATGGACACACAAGCAGGAATCTCTCAGAAGGACATCTAATGTTATCCCCGGATTGTGACATAAAAAATAATGACAGTAGACAGGATTCTCCAGGAGATAACCCCATTACCCCAATTATACATCCAGCTCTATCAGCTGATCCCTCTGATCCTGGGAAATGTTCTCCTGATCACTCTGATATTGGTGCATCTGTTACAGCTCTGAGAGTAGATACAGTGTTTCCCTGTTCTATAGATGCCAAATGTTTTACACAGAACACAAAGCGTATTAACCCACACACAGGTAAGGCAGGTGAGAGGCCACTGACATGTTCTGAGTGTGGGAAATGTTTTGCACGGAAATCACATCTTGTTTTACATCAGAGAAGTCACACAGGTGAGAAGCCATTTTCTTGCTCTGAGTGTGGGAAATATTTTAGATGGAAATCACAACTTGTTACACATCACAGAAGTCACACAGGTGAGAAGCCATTTTCTTGCTCTGAATGCGGGAAATGTTTTTCCCAGAAATCACAACTTGTTACACATCAGCGAAGTCACACAGGTGAGAAGCCATTTTCTTGCTCTGAGTGTGGGAAATGTTTTTCCCAGAAATCACATCTTGTTATACATCAGGGAAGTCACACAGGTGAGAAGCCATTTTCTTGCTCTGAATGCGGGAAATGTTTTTCCCAGAAATCACCACTTGTTACACATCACAGAAGTCATACAGGTGAGAAGCCATTTTCTTGCTCTGAGTGTGGAAAACATTGGTTAAATAAATCAAAACTTGTTATACATCAGAGAAGTCACACAGGTGAGAAGCCATTTTCTTGCTCTGAATGCGGGAAATGTTTTTCCCAGAAATCACCACTTGTTACACATCAGCGAAGTCACACAGGTGAGAAGCCATTTTCTTGCTCTGAGTGTGGGAAACGTTTTACACGGAAATTATATCTTGTTAGACATCAGAACTCACACAAGTGGGAATATATTTCCATGTTCTGAGTGTGGGAAATGTTCTGCACACAAATCAGATCTTAGAAACCATGAGAGAAGTCACACAGGTGAGAAGCCATTTTCTTGCTCTCAGTGCGGGAAATGTTTTACACAGAAATCACAACTTGTTACACATCACAGAAGTCACACAGGTGAGAAGCCATTTCCATGTTCTGAGAAATAAAACTTGTTGCACACAATAGACATCACTCAGGTGAGAAGCCATTTTAATCTTCTGGAGTATACTCATCATTGCCATGAATTGTTCTTCAAGGTTCTTATCCTATCTTCTATGCTTTTTGCAATATAATGCTACCACAGGGTGAAATAATCAGATGCTATGTTCTCATCTACCACTGCTATACAGATGACCTGTCTTTTGCTCTGGGTACTGAGAAACCAGTACCAATCCTAAATGGTTGTCTAGCTGAGCTCCAGGTGTGGGTGATGCCAGTTGGCTGTGACTCAGTCCTGGTGAAACAGGTCCATATGATAGAAGCTCACCAATAAACGGCAGGGCTACAACTCAGCTTTACTACCAACCAGACGCTGCATAACACCCATTCTCTGTTCCCACCACCGGCTGCCTGTAAGATGGTGACTCTATTACATAATCTTACTGACTCTCCCAGCACTACATGACCAGGGTCCAAGGTACCAGAAGCAGCTTCTGACTCCTTACTGTCCTACTTGCTTCCATCTGCAGATGGACTGTTACCAGCAATACCAAGAAACCCCAAGCAGTGCTGAGATGTCAGAGGGGAGACAGGGTGGGTGGCACTATTGCTGTATCGGTGGCACTGTCTGGGTAATATTATCCCCAAGCAGAGCTGAGGGGGGTACTCAGGGTGGCTGGCAGTAGTGGGGACTGCAGGAGGCAGTGTCTGTGTGAGAATCTTTTCCTCAAGCACAGTTAAGGTGTCAGAGGGGGAGACAAGGTGGTGGAAGTAGTGGAAAGGAGACAGGGCGGGTGGCAGTAGTGGGGAGGGGACGGGGTGGGTGGCAGTAGTGGGGGTGAGGCAGGGTGAGTGGCATTAGTGGAGGGAGGCAGGGCGGTGGCAGTAGTGTGGTGGAGACAGGGTGGGTAGCAGTAGTGGGGGGAGACAGGGCGGTGGCATATGTGGAGGGTGGCAGTAGTGGGGGGAGACAGGGCAGTGGTAGTAGTGGGGGTAGGCAGGGTGGGTGGCAGTAGTGGGGGGAGACAGGGCAGGTGGCAGGAGTGGGGGTAGACAGGGCGGGTGGGAGGAGACAGGGCAGGTGGCAGTAGTGGGGGGATACAGGGCGGATGGCCGCAGTGCAGTACCAGGGGCTGCTGGAGGCAGTAACGAGGTGTATGGGTCCCACACAGAACCAGTTGATAATTAGACTTAATGATTATTATGCTTCCTTATTTCTAATGAATCCCTTGTATGTGTTACTGTTATTTGCTGTGTCAGCCTTTATGTGTGTTCTGTGTAATAATCCTGAAAGTAGTGCTGCTACCGATCTCATATCATTTGTAGTAACTTGGAAAAGATGAGATATGAGGTGCACTCTGGAAGCTTATAGGGGGTTAATCAGAGATGAACGCAGATGTGACATCACACAGCCCCTGGAAAATGGTTCCAGCCCACCCGCGTTCACCCCTCAGGGATGCAACCGCAATGTGTGTGTCTGCGTGGCCGCTGGGCATGCATATTTTTCCATCACCAGCAAACTGCTGCGGGCCGCTATTGCGGTTGGGTCTGAATGACCCCCATAGGCTGTTGTGCAGAGTAAAGTATTTTTTAAGTTTAAAATATAGAGAAAAATCTGTGTATTAAAGATATGAAATAAAGTCGTGTAAAAAGAAGATTTCCTTTGAGTCTTTTTATGTGTCTGTGTATTATATTATTATCAGATAATTGTCGCTATGGTGACAGAAACAATTTCCTGTTACTGTGTCACTTGTAGTGTTACTTTTGTGTCCACATAATATCAGTGTTGCTGTGTATAAATATCCCGTCTGGTGTGTACACACGCTGCCATTTTGGCTATGTCCAATGTGACAGCTCATGTGAATAGTGAGGTGACATTACAAGGGGGTGGGGGGGGGTCTCTTTCTGTGTAAATAAATAGTGGCAGACGTTTTATATCAGTGCGTTTCTGTGGAGTGGGGGCAGTGGCCTGTCAGGAAGCTGCAATTACATCATGTGACTTCCTCTTATTTCTTAATTCGTGTGTGTATATTTTTTTTAATTATTATTTATGTCTGTTCAAAGGGTTTTTTTTTTTTTATTGTATGGGAATTAGGGTTGTTGTATTTTTTTTTTTAAATAAAGTATTTTTATTTGGAAGGAGAGTAGTTTGCATACAGACATTGCATAACAGGAACACATTAAACACGTAATGACATGTCCTCATCGGGGAACAGCATTCACTTTCGACTTATTTTCAAACTATGGCCCTCATTCCGAGTTGATCGGTCGCAATGCGAATTTAGCAGAGTTACACACGCTAAGCCTACGCCTACTGGGAGTGTATCTTAGCATCTTAAATTTGCGACCGATGTATTCGCAATATTGCGATCACAAACTACTTAGCAGTTTTAGAGTAGCTTCAACCTTACTCGGCATCTGCGATCAGTTCAGTGCTTGTCGTTCCTGGTTTGACGTCACAAACACACCCAGCGTTCGGCCAGACACTCCCCCCGTTTCTCCGGCCACTCCTGCGTTTTTTCCGGAAACGGTAGCGTTTTCTGCCACACGCCCCTAAAACGCCGTGTTTCCGCCCAGTAACACCCATTTCCTGTCAATCACACTACGTTCGCCGGAGCGATGAAAAAGCCGTGAGTAAAACTCCTATCTTCATAGCAAAATTACTTGGCGCAGTCGCAGTGCGAACATTGCGCATGCGCTCTAAGCGGATTTTCACTGCGATGCGATGAAAAATACCGAGCGAACAACTCGGAATGAGGGCCTATGTCATTTGCTCAGAGGCGCATAGGAATGTACAGTTATATATACCATTATTTTGCATAATCCGTACACTCTAGTATTCATGAAATCACATTATACTTTGGTTTTTTTTCTTTTTCCCCCTCAAATATAACACTTACGGACAACCCGTCCGAGTAAAACCCTTTAAAAAAGAAAACAATCAGAAACCAAAACAGAGAACCCCAGAAATAAAAAAATAAAAAAACAAAGAGACAAAAAACATTATGGGGTAGAGGACGCATTGGGGGATACTAGCACTCTAACTCCTACCCTTGTTAGGCGCCGAGGGTCCGCTCGTCAGTGCGGCCGGCGCCTAGCAACGGGGACGCCACTGTCGGATCGTGTTCCCCGTTGCTGGGTCTAAGTTTATATCATCACTGGTTTCCTGGCTGTGTAGCATGCAGCTGCACGGCATGTTGTATTTATCACTCATCTGTTTCCCTGGCCATGCAGCTTGTCAGCTGCATGGCATTTAATCCAATCAGCCTCCAAACAGCTGATTGGAAGACTCTCTGTTAAAAGCACTCCCAGGACTCCTCACAGACGCCGGTGATAGCTTCCTGTTTGCCTGATTCTGCTGCAGAGAGAGTTCCCAGTCCCGGTCTGTTCGTTTGTTCCTGTTCTCAGTGATCCTGTACTCGGAAGTTACCATCTGTTCCTGGAGTCTGATCGAGCACCTTTAACATCTGGTGGCGTTCGTGAGTCGCGGCGCAGCCGTGTGTTGCGGCTTGTCCGCTACTATTTATTATTGTGTTTATTTTGAGTTCTGGAGCTTTGCGGAGGATTCCGCTTCCACAAGATCCACTCTGGTGTCCAGCGGTGCCGGATAGGAGTGTCGGATCCGTGGATCTTTGGTTGTCCTTTTCCCTGGCGGCTAGTCCGCACATACCTTTTGATTTAGTTTAGTTAGCTTGTAACCCCTGGCTTGGTTGCTTAGTCAGAGGGCCCCTTGTTATCACCCTGTCTCGGACTTCCCCTTGTCTCCCATTAAGACCTGCGGGGGCATCGGGGTTGGGCAGACATAATCCGCCCTTCGAACGCGGCTGCCATGGGCTCAAGCAACCATAGTCTCGCAGGGGATTTCTGATAACACGGGCGAGACAACGGAGTTAGGGCGCCAGGGGTTACTAGGCTCTCCAGCTCCCACAACCTGTATTTCATTCCTGTACTCAGATCTCTGCCATAAGATCTTCTCCAGTCTGGAGTACAGGAATCGTAACATTATCACCGGCCAGACAAAAGAAAAAATTTTCAACAGGAGTTAATTTTTTCACTTATCCAGTTGGGAGAATTTTGTCAGCCTCATGAATCCCACCGGTGTTGGGCCAAATCCTGGCCAGTTTTTGGTTAGTCAGATTCAGGAACTTACCCAGATGGTTCAGGATCTGTCCCTCCGGGTAAGCTCACAGGAAGATCTGTTACGGACTTCCCCGAGGGTCATCCCTGAACCAAAAATGCATCTGCCTGACCGTTTTTCTGGGGATAGAAAACAGTTTTTTAATTTTAAAGAGTCTTGTAAACTGTATTTTCGTTTAAGACCAGTTTCCTCAGGTACGGAGGCTCAGCGGGTTGGAATTATAATTTCTCTGCTTCAGGGGGATCCTCAGACCTGGGCTTTTGGTTTAAAGACAGACGATCCGGCCTTATCGTCTGTAGACGCCTTTTTGAAATCTTTAGGGCTATTGTATGACGACCCTGATAAAGAGGCATCCGCAGAAAGTCAGTTGCGTGCTCTAAGACAGGGTAGGAATCCTGCAGAGAATTATTGTACAGAGTTTCGCCGTTGGTCGATTGACTGTGGCTGGAATGATCCTGCCCTGCGCAGTCAGTTTCGCCTCGTCTTATCTGAATCTATAAAAGACAGCCTCCTTCAGTATCCCGCTCCTGAGAACCTTGATAAACTCATGGAGCTCTCTATTAAAATAGATCGTAGGCTCAGAGAGCGGAGGACTGAGAAAGGGGCATCTGTAGTTTCTTTTCCCTGTGTTTCTTCCGTTCCGGTAGACATGGAGGAGCCTATGCAGATTGGTCTCTCCAAATTGTCTCCGGAAGAAAGAACCAGGAGGCAAAATTCTGGTCTGTGTTTGTACTGCGGAGGTAAGGGACATTTTGCCCGTAGTTGCCCAAACAAGTCGGGAAACTTCCTGACCAAGTGAATAGTGAGGGGGTTCACTTTGGTCTACAGCTCATCTCCTCAAATAATTCACTATTGGTTCCTGCTAAAGTTTCTTATGACAGCCTCTGTTCCTCGGTCTCTGCTTTTGTGGACAGTGGAGCTGCAGGAAACTTTATGGACTTAACATGGGCCAAGGCCTTAGGTATTCCTCAGTTAACCTTAAGTAGGTGTATCACCATGCATGGTTTAGATGGGAGTCCCTTATCCAATGGGGTTATTTCTCTATGTACACCTCCTGTTTTGCTCTCGGTGGGAGCTCTACATTCTGAAAAGATTGAGTTTTTTCTTACCCATTGTCCAGCAGTTCCTGTGGTTCTGGGTCACCCTTGGCTGGCCTTTCATAATCCCATCATAGATTGGCAGTCTGGGGAGATCCTACAATGGAGTACCATCTGTGATAAAGAATGTATTACACTTCCTATCCGAGTAGCTGCTGCCAGGTCCGCACATATTCCTGGAGAATACCAAGATTTTTTGGATGTGTTTTCCAAGGGCAATGCGGATATTTTGCCTCCCCATAGGCCTTATGATTGTACCATTGAGTTAATTCCTGGTGCCACGTTGCCTAAAGGAAGGTTATATGCATTGTCTGGTCCTGAAACTGTGGCCATGAATGAGTATGTGAAAGAAAGTCTTGAGAAAGGGTTTATCAGGCCATCTAAATCCCCTTTAAGTGCAGGTTTTTTCTTCGTAGAGAAGAAGGATGGTTCCCTCAGACCCTGCATTGACTTTCGAGCCCTGAATAAAATCTCAGTAAAGAATACTTACCCTCTGCCTCTGATCTCTGTCCTCTTTGATCAGCTACGTTCGGCTGTTATTTTTTCTAAGATTGACCTGAGAGGAGCATATAATCTCATTAGAATCAGATCAGGGGATGAGTGGAAAACGGCTTTCAGTACTCAATCAGGTCACTATGAGTATCTGGTCATGCCATTCGGCCTATCTAACGCTCCGGCAGTCTTTCAGGATCTCATTAATGATGTGCTCCGTGAGTTTCTGGGAAGATTCGTTGTGGTCTATTTAGACGACATTTTGATTTATTCTGACTCTATAGAACAACATGTTACCCAGGTGCGTCAGGTACTTAAGAAATTACGTGAAAATCACTTGTATGCCAAACCGGAGAAGTGTGAATTTCACGTCACGGAGGTATCCTTTTTAGGGTACATTATTTCCCCTCGGGGATTCCGAATGGAACCTAAGAAGCTCCAAGCCATCCTGAGTTGGGCGCAACCCACCAACTTAAAAGCAATTCAGCGCTTTTTAGGGTTTGCAAACTACTATAGAAGGTTTATTCACTCTTTCTCTGACATAGTTGCTCCCATTGTGGCACTCACTAAGAAGGGAGCAGATCCTACCAATTGGTCATGTGAAGCTAAAGTATCTTTTCAGGCCTTGAAACAAGCCTTTGTATCAGCCCCTGTGCTTAGACATCCCAACCCAGAATTGCCTTTCATCGTTGAGGTAGATGCCTCGGAGGTTGGTGTAGGGGCTATCCTTTCTCAGAAGGATCCAGATTCCCTTGAGTTACATCCTTGTGCCTTTATGTCCAGGAAATTCTCATCTGCTGAATCCAACTACGATGTTGGTAATCGGGAGTTGCTGGCTATTAAATGGGCTTTTGAGGAGTGGAGACATTGGCTTGAAGGAGCGACCCATACCATTTCTGTTTTGACGGATCACAAAAATCTTCAATACATTGAATCAGCTAAGCGACTGAATGCCCGACAGGCTCGTTGGGCTTTATTTTTCACTCGTTTCAAATTCATTATCACCTTCAGACCTGGTTCCAAGAATACCAAGGCAGATGCCCTCTCACGCAGTTTTCTTCCCGTTCAAGACAACAGTCCGGTTACTCTCAT
This sequence comes from Pseudophryne corroboree, assembly GCF_028390025.1. NCBI lineage: Eukaryota > Metazoa > Chordata > Amphibia > Anura > Myobatrachidae > Pseudophryne > Pseudophryne corroboree. The sequence goes on along the minus strand of NW_026967514.1, from coordinate 244,370 downwards.
ACTTCCGCCTTCAGTCATTCAGGCAGGTCTCACACAGGATGTTTTTTCTCAATTGAAGCTGCTTCAACATCAAGCTCCGGGAAATACTCCTGCTGGCCGTCTTTTTGTTCCTGAGTTTTTGAGAGCAACTGTTTTGGAGGAATTTCATGATAGCAAAGTTGCAGGGCATCTGGGAGTCGCTAAAACTTTTGAATTGGTATCCCGCTCAGTGTGGTGGCCTGGTCTTTCTAAAGACATTAAAGAGTTTGTTGTGTCGTGTCAGGTCTGTGCACAGCATAAAGTTCCCCGTTCTTTGCCTATTGGTCAACTTATGCCATTGAATGTTCCCCTTAGACCATGGTCGCATATCTCCATGGATTTTGTGGTGGATCTCCCTCTGTCAGCTGGATGCACAGTCATATGGGTGGTAGTGGACCGTTTTAGTAAGATGGCTCATTTTATTGGTCTTCCCCGATTGCCATCTGCCCAGGGATTGGCAGTCTTGTTCCTCCGTCATGTTTTCAGACTCCATGGGTTACCCACTGATATTGTTTCTGACAGGGGTCCACAATTCATTGCACAGTTTTGGAAGTCTTTTTGTGCTTCGTTAAAAATGAAATTATCATTAACCTCCGGTTATCATCCACAATCAAATGGACAGACTGAGCGAGTGAACCAATCCTTAAAACAATATTTGCGTTTGTACTCGGCCAAACTCCAAAATGACTGGTCTGAGTTTCTTCCATTGGCAGAGTTTGCTTATAATAATGCCTGTCATTCCTCCACCAATGTGTCTCCATTTTTTGCAGTTTTTGGTTTCCACCCCAGAGCTAATTCATTTTTCCAACATTCCTCTGTCTCCTCTCTGGCCCTGACCTCTCATCTTAAACTTATTTGGAAAAAAGTGCACATAGCTCTCAGAAAAGCAGCTTTCAGGGAAAAAGATTTTTCGGACAGGTTCCGGCGGCCGTGCACTTTTAGAGTAGGAGACAGGGTGTGGCTGTCGACTCGCAATATCAAACTTCGACAAACCTCAGCCAGATTGGGTCCTAGATTTATTGGACCATTTCTCATTATCAAAAAAGTCAATCCAGTTGCTTTCCGGTTACAGCTACCAAAAACGTTACGGATCGGAAATACCTTCCATTGCTCTTTGCTCAAACCATATGTTTCATCTAGCAGATTTCCTCGTAAAAAACCTCAGGGGAGATCACCAGTTAATGTACAGGGTCAGCAGGAGTTCGTGGTTGAGAAGGTTCTCGATTCCAAGTTGTCCCGGGGTCGGCTTTATTTTTTGGTGCATTGGAGAGGTTATGGTCCTGAGGAAAGGTCGTGGGTCCTAGATGAGGACCTTCATGCCCCAAGGCTCAAAAGGGCATTTTTTCAAGAATTTCCTCAGAAACCCGGATTTAGGGGTTCCTTGACCCCTCCTCAAGGGGGGGTACTGTTAGGCGCCGAGGGTCCGCTCGTCAGTGCGGCCGGCGCCTAGCAACAGGGACGCCACTGTCGGATCGTGTTCCCCGTTGCTGGGTCTAAGTTTATATCATCACTGGTTTCCTGGCTGTGTAGCATGCAGCTGCACGGCATGTTGTAATTATCACTCATCTGTTTCCCTGGCCATGCAGCTTGTCAGCTGCATGGCATTTAATCCAATCAGCCTCCAAACAGCTGATTGGAAGACTCTCTGTTAAAAGCACTCCCAGGACTCCTCACAGACGCCGGTGATAGCTTCCTGTTTGCCTGATTCTGCTGCAGAGAGAGTTCCCAGTCCCGGTCTGTTCGTTTGTTCCTGTTCTCAGTGATCCTGTACTCGGAAGTTACCATCTGTTCCTGGAGTCTGATCGAGCACCTTTAACATCTGGTGGCGTTCGTGAGTCGCGGCGCAGCCGTGTGTTGCGGCTTGTCCGCTACTATTTATTATTGTGTTTATTTTGAGTTCTGGAGCTTTGCGGAGGATTCCGCTTCCACAAGATCCACTCTGGTGTCCAGCGGTGCCGGATAGGAGTGTCGGATCCGTGGATCTTTGGTTGTCCTTTTCCCTGGCGGCTAGTCCGCACATACCTTTTGATTTAGTTTAGTTAGCTTGTAACCCCTGGCTTGGTTGCTTAGTCAGAGGGCCCCTTGTTATCACCCTGTCTCGGACTTCCCCTTGTCTCCCATTAAGACCTGCGGGGGCATCGGGGTTGGGCAGACATAATCCGCCCTTCGAACGCGGCTGCCATGGGCTCAAGCAACCATAGTCTCGCAGGGGATTTCTGATAACACGGGCGAGACAACGGAGTTAGGGCGCCAGGGGTTACTAGGCTCTCCAGCTCCCACAACCTGTATTTCATTCCTGTACTCAGATCTCTGCCATAAGATCTTCTCCAGTCTGGAGTACAGGAATCGTAACAACCCTGTCCAGCTGGGCATAGAGCCACTCTCTCATTCACAACCCATTGGGTGAGAGGGAAGCCTATGGCCCTAGAAGATCATAACTTGGCAAATCCAGGACCTGTTAGTAACCCTATCACCATTAAGTTGTAGGGTCTGGGACGGAGTATATGGATTCCAGCCATGGAGACCAAATTCTTTCAAATTTAGGGGAGGCATTATGTTTCATAAAAATGTAACGTTCCTTAAAAACAGTGTCGTTTATTAGTGCCTTAAGAGCGGGGAGTGTAGGGCCCTTAGGGGCCATCCATAGCCTCGTAATGCTCACCTTCGCCATTGCACATATGTTGCGAGCATATAGGCCCTCTGGACTAGACACAAAGTCAGAGCCACCCATTCCCAGGATGCAAAATTGCAGAGTAAGCATGGCCTCGTCCACCCCTGTGTTCCACAGAATCGATCAGACCCCCGCCCAGAAAGCCCGCAACACCGGACAATCCCAAATGAGGTGCCAAAAAGTACCTGCAGTCATCCCACACGACCCGTCCCGAATTTGGCCAGTCTGGCCGGGGTCATATATATTCTATGCAAAAGGAAGTATTGTATCTGTTGATACCTGATGGATTTGGTAACCGTGCACAGAGTTTCCAAAGCAAGAGCCCAGTTCTCTTCATCTATGGGGCCCAGATCCTGCTCCCATTTGACACGGAGACGTGTCAAAGGATCTATATGGAGTTTGGCGAGTAGATAACCATAAGCATGGGAAATCATCTTAACTCGACCCAGCATACTTACAAAGGTCTCAATGGGAAATTGTATAATTTTAGGGGGGGAATTGGGACTGCAAGGCATGTCTGAGTTGGAGATATCTAAAAAAATAGGAATTAGGCAAATTAAACTCATCTTTTAGTTGTTGGAAGGATTTGAGCGTATTATCCGTATAAAGGTGATTTATGGAAATCACTGATTTAGGGGCTCAAACTTCCCTCCCCTCGAGCGCATACAGTTCAGGGAGCCATTTAGAATACCAGAGGGAGGTGTCCGGGTCCAATCCATCAAATTTCAAAAGAATTTTTAGTGCCTGCCACACCTTCATGGCTTGGTATATAAGAGGAGGGAGGAACCGGGCCAAGCTCCCACTCAGCAACACCTGCAGGGGGGATAAGTCGGGGAAGTAGCATTGGACAAATACCCAGTATAGGGAAGTGTCGCCAGTATCCTGCACCCATGCACTAATATGAGACAGCTGAGCGGCATAGTAGTACATCTGAAAGTTTGGCAAGGCCAGACCTCCGTCGCTGCGCAGCCTGGAGAGCGTGTTCAGTTGTATTCTAGGACGTTTGTTAGCCCATATTAAAGAAGACAGGACACTATTCAATTTTCTAAAGAAGGATGGATGAATATATACAGGGGATTGTAGAACCACATATAGAATCTTAGGTAGTATTATCATTTTTACGAGTCTGACCCTGCCAGATACAGTCAATGGAAGCTTACACCAAGTCTTGGATTTACGAGTAATTTGTTGCATGATCGGATCAAGGTTCAAAGGTGTAAAGTCAGAGGGGTCATTGGTTATCTGAATCCCAAGATATTTAAATTTCGCCGTCCAACATAGCGGTAGGGAGATTTTAGGAACAGCAGGGGGGGAGCCAATCACAGGCATAATAGAGGACTTAGACCAGTTAATATGAAGGCCTGAATATACACCGAACTCCTCAATCAATTGCAACACTGTAGGCATAGACCTGGTGTAATCCTGCAGAAACAACAGCATGTCGTCAGCGTAAAAGGGCAATCCTATCCTCACGAGGGCTGGTATGAATGCCCACCACGCCTGGGTGGGACCTTATTAGACAGGCCAAGGGTTCGATGGCCAGGGCAAACAAGGTTGGGGACAGAGGACATCCCTGCCTGGTCCCGCGAAACAGGCGGAACGAGGGAGAGATACAGCCATTCACTGAGATTTTGGCAGTCGGGTGCTGATAAAGCAATTTAATCCATTTTATAAAATTAGGCCCGAAACCCATAGCTGTCATGACCTCCCATAGATAGGACCACTCAATACTGTCAAATGCCTTGGCGGCATCCAGCGAAACCACTACCGAGTCAGAGGGGAAGTCATATGGGATTTGTAAGATGGTATATAATCTATGTAGGTTAATAGAAGTGGACATCCCTGGCATAAAGCCGGTCTGGTCGGAGTGGATAATGGAAGTAATTACGGTGTTGAGTCGAACTGCTAAAATCTTTGCCAGGATCTTAGCGTCAGTGGGAATCAATGATATCGGTCTATAGGATTCTGGGGATCTAGGGTCTTTTCCGGGCTTTGGGATAACTATAATAATCGCCTCCGCCATAGAGGTGGGAAGTTGATCATTAACAAAAATATCAGAATACAGGGCGTGAAGCCTAGGACCAAAGAAATCAATGTGGTCTTGTATACCTCTGAGGGGATGCCGTCATAGCCCGGTGCCTTGCCGCTGGGAGACAAGCCAATAGCCGCTGTTACCTCTTCCAGAGTTAAGGGTGCCTCCAGCATCTCAGAGGCCTCTGGTGGGAGTGTGGGTAGGGGAATATTACTTAAGTAAGCGGAGAGGTCTGATGTCGAGTCTACCAGTTGTGAACTGTAGACCTCTTCATAGTAGGAGCGGAATAGCTGCGCAATTTCCGGCGTGGTGTTCACAAGGGCGCCATCGCTACCGGTCATCTGAGCAATTGTAGAACCTGGGCGGTCACTGTGCACCAATCGAGCCAACAGGCCACCTGGCCTATCGCCCTGCATGTAAATATTAGTAGCCTGAAATAGAAGCGAGCGCAAGTTTTTATCAGACAGATGAGCCACCCATGCCGACTGGGCCGCCAGCCAGCCTACCTTCAGCGTAGGGGTGCCATCCACCAAGTATCTAGATTCCAAATCCCTGGCGTCACTCTCAAGGGCTCTCTCTCTCCCCCTGCAGGACATTTTGAGGGCAGAAATCCGTCTAATATACGTTCCCCTTAAGAATGCCTTAAATGAATCCCAAACCACTGTTCCGGGGGCCGAGCCTACATTGTCAGTAAAGTATCCCTCCCACTGAGTCACCTGGTCAGAGCAGTCACCTATTTGCAGCAGCCAGGATGGATGCAGTTTCCAATAAGATTGACCCCTCTGGCTCACCATAGCGAGAGTCAACACCATAGGGGAGTGATCAGATATACCCCGGGCCTCGTACTGGACGTCAACCACCCTAGGGAGAAGAACGGGGGAGAGTAGGGTCAGATCGATCCTGGAGAACGAACCATGCGTGCCAGAGAAGCATGAAAACTGTCTAGTCGTAGGGTGCCGAGCTCTCCACACATCCACCCACTGCAAATTATTCAGAAAATCAGCAAATTTAGTAGGACTAGAGCGGACCCCAGCAGCCTGCGGAGAGCGCCATCTGTCTAAAGCTAAATTCATGACATTGTTAAAGTCACCCAAGCAGATTACCGGGGTGTCCGGAGAGGAGGCTATGAATGAAGCGGCTTGCTGTAGTACATCGTACGAGAATGGGGGGGGGGGGATATAAACCGCCAGTATGTAGTAGGGTTGGGAACTTAGTCTACATTCAAGGAACACAAATCGACCGTATTTGTCAGGCTTGACCGATACCAGCTCAAATTGGACCGATTTCTTTATCCGGATTGACACACCCCTGGAGGAAGAGGAGTGAGAAGCGTGATAGGCCCAGCCCACCCAGGGTCTTCTAAGTGACAGTAACCTATTCCCCTCCAAGTGAGTCTCGCAGAGACATGCAACATCCGGGCCATATTTCCGAAGTGTAGTTAATACTAAGAAACGCTTTATCTTATTATTTAAACCTCAAACATTCCATGTCAGAAATGTCAAATTAGCCATAGATCTGGTAATATTCTATGTAGTAACCTGAAGATACAGTCCAGCGAATATTCCTGGAAATTGTTAGTGAGGGTAATAACAGTGTTATACTACTCAATCCCTGATTCTTAATCGACAGTATCCAATGCATCAGACATACTTCCCACATCAAAATGAATGTACTCCAAAAAAAATGTAAGCATGAGAAAAATAGCAAACTATAGAAAGAAAAAAACTTGTGTAAGGCACAGCAACAAGCTGTTCGCTGAACTCTCCCCCCCTCCCCGTATACCACCCCTAACTTCGGCATACTTAAATCCCAAACTACCGTTTCTATCAAGGGCTAAATACTAAACAAAACCCTTAACCAAAATCAAGCGATCAAGAGAGAGAAAAGAAAAGTCCTGAGCCACCAACGCCAAGGGTGGGCTCCCTGGAAAATGGGTAGATGCCTCTGGTGGTCCCAAATGATCATTAGATAGTGCAGGGCCTCAATCCGGGGCCATCTGGTACGCTCCCGGTGCATATCTGTCCAGCCATTGGGCCGCCTCTCTAGGGGAATTGAAGAATTTGGTTTCCCCGTCCGCTACCACCCGGAGTCGGGAGGGGAATAGCATAGAGTAGGAGAGGCTCAGGTCTCTGAGGCGCCTCTTGATAGGCATAAACTGGGCTCGATCCTTCTGGACTTCCGCGGCAAAATCAGGAAAAGCAGATACGGTAACCCCGTTCCTGGTAAGGGGGCCTTTTGTGCGTCCCAACCGGAGGACCGAGTCACGATCCTTATAATGCAAAAATTTGGCGATGAAGGTGCGCGGAGGGGCGCCAGGAGGTAGAGGACGAGATGGTATCCGGTGTGCACGCTCCACCGTAAATTGTGCCGTGAAGGATTCAGCGCCGTACAGTTCCTTAAGCCATGACTCCAGGAAGACCTCAGGCTGGGAGCCCTCCTCCTTCTCCGGCAGGCCCACAAATCGCATATTATTTCTACGCAGCCGACCCTCCATGTCTAGTAATTTGGATTGAAAGGATGTTACTTGCTGGGTTACAGTGGAAATAGATTGTTTCATAGGACCGCACGTATCCTCCAGATTCGAGACACGGGTTTCTGCCTCTCCCACTCTCTCGTATGCGCTGGACGTCCTGCCGAAGCAGTGAAAGATCACACTGCACTTTCTCCATCTTATCTGAAAGACGCTGTTCCGATCCAGCTATTGCCTCCAGCACTTGTTGAAGAGATGGAGCTACGGGTGTGTTAGGGGATTCAGCAGCTGTTGCAGATGGGGAGTAGGAGTGGGACGGAGAGGCCCCCTGCGAAGCGGCCTGCGAGGCCCGTTGGTTTAGTGGGTTAGGTTGTCTGGCAAATTTCTCCAGCTTCGCCGCAGCCGTGCGCTGGCCGTCCCGAACCATGACGGACAATAGATAGTAACAGACACTCCGGTATAATCTCAGGTCAAAAGCGTAGAAGGAGACTTCAGCAATGAGTGAATTTTAGGGTTGTAATAAGCAGAAACACATCCGCAGCTGGTCTCCAAAGTAGTAGGCAAATGTAAAAGAAAGTACTGGCAGCGTCTCAGAATATAGGTGAGAGCAGGAGCGAGGCAGTTATTTAGTATGTAAAATAAGACAGCAACTGAAGTCAAAGTGTAATTTGATCCCAGGAGGTAGAAGTCACTCACCAGTTACATATCAGTCAGCCTTTAAGTGAGAGTGTTCCCTCTATGACTGGAAGCAGCAGTCCAGAGCAGTGGGGCCGTACATGCAGCTATCCACGAAATGGCCGCCACACACAGTGCCCTTTTCATCCCTCCAGGATTTGCTGGGTACGTTCCGAAGGGTCAGGCCTCCGATCTGCAGCCCACAAGTAGGAGGGTGACCAGCCGTCGTCCCCACACTGCCCCGCGGCGTCCAGCAGCGACATCGGCCCGTCTCTGAGGCCCCGTGCACAGCGCGGCCGGGAATCTCCAAAATTGAGGCCGGGGATCCGGAGGAGGTATAGGCCTCAAATCCGGAAGTATGTCTCCTCGGCTGTACAGACCCCGGAGAGAGCGGGGAAATTGCCTGCCGGTGCCCTGGAGCGTAGGGAAGAAAAGCAGGGTATTCAGGCACACCAAAGGGGCCAGGATATTACAGGAGGATGTTTAATCCAGGGAGCTCCCGGGATCTGCTTCCTACTCCTGTGCTGCCGTGGCCACGCCCCCAGGGTTGTTGTATTTTAAATAAACATACCTGACCCTTTCCTGGAAATGTCCATGTATGAAGGTATGGGAGATACCTGCTGCAGTCCCTTCTACTTACATTTGGGAGGTCCAGTTGTATTGGGGGAATTAGCAGCAAATATTATATGATACATTGGCTCCATAACGTCTCGCTGACCCTCTGATTCTTACAAAAATACACTCCTATAAGCGCTCTTATTAAATAAGATGATATACATTCCTTATCTATTGAGCAGTAATGTCCTTCATCTCCGGACCCTTCCTTGTATTCACACAAAGTTTCAGAGATGGACTCCCAGTTTCATTATGTATGGAAAAAATAGGATTTTAATTACCTACCGTTAAATCCTTTTCTCGTAGTCTGTAGAGGATGCTGGGGTCCATTTAGTACCATGGGGCATAGGTGGGTTCACTAGGAGCCACTGGCACTTTAAGAGTTTGTGCTGGCCCCTCCCTCAATGCCCCTCCTACCAGACTCAGTCTAGAAACTGTGCCCAAGGAGACGGACATACTTTGAGAGAAGGAAATACACAGATAGTGGTGAGATTCACACCAGCTCACACAGAACAAAAGGAAAGCCAAACTAACCAACTTGAAATGATTCAGCAACCAACAATACATTACCAAGTAACAAAGCAGGAATACGAAGCACTGGGCGGGCATCCAGCATCCTCTACGGACTACGAGAAAAGGATTTACCGGTACGTAATTAAAATCCTATTTTCTGCTGTGGGTACACTGGGTTCCACAGGGAATAACATTGGGTGTAGAGTGGGATCTTGATCCGAGGCACCAACAGGCTAAAAGCTGTGACTGTTCCCAGAATGCATAGCGCCGCCTCCTCTATAGCCCCGCCTCTGTGCACAGGAGCTCAGTTTTGTAGTTGGGGCCATGCAGTGCAGTCATACAACAGGGGGGGGGGCTGCTCCAGCAGCCCTCACAAGAGCTTTCTTAAGTGAAATTTGAAGACTTCAACGGCTGCAGCAGAAACACTGAGTGTCAGATGTCAGTTAGTCTCCTGCTGCAGCTCCATCACCTCCCCCAGCAGCGCTGTATACTCCCGCGCTCCCTGGTCGCCGGGTACTTACAGTGAAGGCTCTGGTTTGCTTCAGTCACACACCCCACCGCAGCTCTCCAGTATCGCGTGACCGCACTTTGGGAGGAGGTAAGAGGGTCCCCCAGGCGGGACCCGCTGGAAACCGCGATCTGGCGCTGCCGGTGGGAAGTGGGCCACACGAGCTGGCGTGGACACTGTGGTAGTACAGGGACCCCACTAGACCACCAGGGCAAGGGCACATGTCGGTTTTACAAAAAAACATTTGATACATGGCCTGCAATACCCGGTGGGGAAGTCCAGCAAGGGGGATAAGACTTTGACCTGTAGCCCCTCCCCCAGCCCAAGGGCACCATTTAGATTAAATGTTCCCACCCTGGAGCTGCATCTCTCTCTCCCTCACCCCCTGTCAGCGTCTGGGCACCATTTCCACATGCTATGCTGATCCTGGGACTGTTTGGGCAAATCCTCCTCTGTAAAGCCACCTGCATGCCAGCACTGTGCATTTTACAGGACACTTAGGTATTCTACATGTCTGCTGACAGTGTTAGTTAAGAAATAGTTAGTCGGGGTTATTTAGCACAAGTACCATGTGATATACATCCAGTATTTACTGTGCATTGATATATCTATTGATTGTATAGCTGTACTTAGTATTACTTTGTATTGCTAGTCCAGTGCAGTTTTATTGCATGTCATAAATTCTGCATTGTACATATGACTCTGTGTGTGCATATAGCTGCTGTGTGATTTCTACTCTGTGTATCTCACTCATACTGCTATCTCTATATTCTGTGTCCTGAGGGGGCTAAGTGCGTCAGGGTTATTGTTTAATATAGGTGTTTCACAGAATATACTCATTGTGTGTTTTTTCTCTGTGATTTCCAGTCACCATATACCTCTTGAGTTCTCTGTGTTAATGCACTGCACAGGGGGTTCTTGTTAAGGTATTAGATTGCTGATATTGTACTAGGTTGCCCGTAAATTGAGCTTTCAGATATGTCACCTACACAGGGTGACGGAGCTGGGGCTGATCACACATTGCATTGTGGTGATGCTGCAGACACATTGGAGGAAAATATAGCAGCAGAGGGTTCAGGTTCTTCTTAGTTACAGCAATTGAACCACTCATTGACTAAACAAAACTCTACCTCTTGCCCGCCTAAGACCAAGGGGTCCTCTAAGCAGGCCATTACTTCCTCGCAATCCACCCAGGTCCCAGACACCTCGTCTGATGAGGATGGCGTATATACTGACCCCACAGACACTGATCCAGATAATTCTGATGGGAAATCTGTCACACAGGTAGATGTTCCTGACTTATTGGAGGCTATCAGACTAATTCTTCAAGTTACTGATGACCCAGAGCCTGACGCTGCCTCTAAGAAACCGGACAGATTTAAACGTCAGAAGGTTGTTAAACAAGTTTTACCTCATTCTGACCATTTAGTTGACATACGTCAGGAATCCTGGGAAAATTTGAGTAAGCAGTTCACACCTCATAAACCTAATTTAGAGAAGTATTGTATAATTAAATTATATAGTGGAGTGGAAAACAACAGGATTAAAATGAAATATGATAATGGTATTAGTGGAAAAATGTGGAAAAATATTAACGAAAAAATATTAATGAAAAAATATGAATGCAGAATGAAAATAAAAATGTTAATAATGGGAAATAAAAATGATGAAAAATATGACAAATATATGTAATAAAAAATATCAAATATATGATAAGATGGGGTATGTGAAAAGAATTGGGAATGAGCAACAAATAATGAAATTGGAATATCTAAATATGGAAATGGATGAGGTGGAAAAGTGTTTGGATATAAAATAATAATAAGGGTCGAGATCTTATGGAATTGGAATGGTTGATGGAGGTAAAGAGAGATGAGAATAATTATATATTTATATGAGGCAATGTACGACTATTATTGATATTTGTGTGTGAAAATGAAACTCGGGGGGGGGGGGGGGCAGATGTAGTGTGACTGTAGAGTGAGTGGGTGATAGAGCGATGTGTGGTGTGAAAAATCCTGTAGCAACCGTGAAGATGATAAGTGGGAAGTGTTATGGGATATTGGGAAGGGAACTCTGATTGATGTTGAATGTGTGAATGGTGTGAAGGGTGACGTGAGGAATGGGTGACAAGGAAAGGGTGGATAAAGCAGGGAAGTGAGAGGGGAAGAGAGAGAATAAATAAGAGGAGCTAGCCTGGGTGAAGGGGGAGCTGACAGTGTTGACAGTGAGGAGGGAAAATGGGGAGGGGCACAGAATTTGAGAAGGACATCTATAATGATGATTTGAGGTAAATAATATTCAAAGTGGTGTGAAAATTGGTTTATTGGTGTTGTAAATGGGAGATTGTGTCAACAACTAGTGAATTGGGCATGTGTATGAGGAGAAAAGGGGAGGGGAGGAGAATGGTGAGAGACCGTGGGGCTTCCAAAGGATTGGAATGGCTTGGGGGAGAGTGGGACCTGTGGTGAATGTATCGTTTGGGCCCTAAAACGGTTCTTTACACTTTGTATTGGGATATGAAGGCATTATAAAAAGACACTGTAGCTGATATATTCATTGAGACCATTCAGGGCTAAGGTATTCAAATTTGAAAGTCCATTTGCTTTCTTTTTTGAGGAGTGTAGCCATAATGTCTCCACCTCTGATTCCCATTTTGACTTGTTCTAAACCGCATATTTTTAAATCCTGCGGGGAGCAGGAATGTTTTTGCAGAAAGTGTCTGGAGACAGTAGTCAGTTGCTTCATCCGTTGTTGGTCTCTACTGGCATTCCTGATGTTACTCATATGTTCGAGGGCCCTGTGCTTCAACATGTGTGTGGTGATTCCTATATATTTGAGATTGCATGGGCACGAGATGCAATAGACTACATTGGTATTCTTGCAGTTAAAGAAATCCTTGATTTTAATGGTGTCCCCATATCTGTCCATTGTTGTTTGCAGATTGACTATATGCTCACAGATTTTACAATTTCCACATGGATAGCTTCCTATTATGACGGGGTCTCGTGCTGGCCTTGATATAGAGTGACTTTTGAGAAAATGGTCTCTCAAATTTGGAGAGCGTCTCCAACTGAGATCTATTGTGTTGTTGAGTTTCTGTGACAAGTCATTATCAGACAGCAAAATAGACCAATGTCGTTGTAAGATGGATTTAATTTCTTTCCATTCGTCACAGAAGTCACCCACGAATCGAATTGTCGTGTTGACATTAGTGGACTTAGACTCCTGGAAAATTAATGACTCTCTTGGGGTGTGAAAGCAGATCTTTTTAGCTTTTTTAATGGACCTGGAACTGTACCCTCGTTCTTTTAATCTGTGTGCCAGTTCTTTGCTGCGGGTAGCAAATATTTAATCATTGGAACAGTTTCTTCGTAGGCGTAGGAATTCCCCTTTGGGGATGTTGGTAATTGTGGGGGGGGGGGGGGAGTGGGAACTGGTTTGTTGTAATAGAGTATTGGTAGAGGTACACTTGCGGAAGATTTCAGTTGAAAGGAGGTGACGGTCGTCTCTGTAGATTCGAAGATCCAGGAAGGATATGCTGTTTGAGTTACATTCAAAGGTAAACCTGAGGTTTAAATTGTTATTATTCAGATGATTTATGAAAATACCAAGTTCCTCAGGTGTTCCACTCCAAATCAAAAGAGTGTCGTCAATATAACGAGTCCACAGAACGACATGTTTAGTATGTTCCTCCATGCTATCCGTGAATACAAACTCCCTCTCCCACCACCCCAGGAAGAGGTTCGCATATGTGGGGGCACAGGCTGCCCCCATTGCTGTACCCCTTACCTGGGTGTAGAAGAGGTTGTTAAATCAGGATTTTGGTACTTACAGATAAATCCCTTTCTCCGATTCCACAGGGGCCACTGGAGCGTAGTTACAATGGGGAAATAGTAGGCAGTAATTGGGAGCTGGCACTTTAAAACTCTCACACTGTGGCTAGCTCCTCCCCTACTATCTTCCCTCCAAGCCAGTCTACATAAAACTGTGCCCGAGGAGAGCTGGAATAAACAAAACCTTAAGGTAGAGGAGGTAAATGACGCCCTGTAAACCAGGATAACACAACCCAAACCTGGAACAGAACCTAACAAACAACAGGCTAGCCCAAACTCAACCAGCAGTCATATGGTGATCTGCAAATTGTTAAGCAAAAAACAAGGAGGAACAGCGCTGGGCGGGCGTCCAGTGGCCCCTGTGGAATCGGAGAAAGGGATTTATCGGTAAGTACCAAAATCCTGATTTCTCCTTCATCCACTAGGGGCCACCGGAGTGTAGTTACAATGGGGACGTCCCAGAGCTCCCAAAATGGGTGGGTGAGTGCTGAGAGTCCTGTAAAATCGCTCGACCAAACTGTGATGCAGAGGCCGCAAACGTGTCAAACTAATAGAATTTGACAAAACAAATGTCGGTCCGATCAAGTAGCCGCCCGACAAAGTATTCATGGAGACCCCACGGGCAGCCGCCCACGAAAGTTCCACAATGCGCGTAGAGTGCACTGAAATGGAAAACAGAGGCTCCCGAGCAACCGCCAAGAAGACTGTCTGATGGTTAGATGTATCCAACGGCCCAGGGTATGCTGGGACCCCGGCTATTTAGTACTGGAGCATCATACAGAAGAGGGAAGAAAAACTTTGTCCAATAGCCTAAGATCTCTGTAGAGAGAGTCGGCGAGCCCTGACAACCTTCAAAGAGGGCCGAAAACACTGGGGTCAGATTTATAGGAAAAATGGACATCCCCTCTGGAAGAAACGACCGCTGAGTCTGAAGCTCAGCCGGGGGAGTTGCCAATAGAGTACTCCCTGAAAGAGAGCCCAAACTTACGGCCGGCAGGCTGATCTCTTTTGGAAGAAAACCGAAAGGGCAGAGACCTAGATTTCAGGTCAATGTATTTTGAAGCGCAGCCAAGCAAAACTTCCCAGAGAAACCAAAGATGACAGCTGAATGGTAACTGAAAGAAGGGGAAAACCCCTGTTATCCTCACTATGCCCTATAAAGTTTTCCAAAAGTGGCAAAAGCGAGAAGAGGTAACAGACTTCTGAAATCGGGGCCCAGTAGGCATAACCGAACTAGGGAACTCCTCCCTTCTGAGGTTTGGTGAACAGTCACACGGTTAAACGAAACCAGTTTGAGATGAACAAAGAAAAGGACCCTGTTGAAGTAGACAGTCTAGTCGAGGTAGGAGCCAAGGCTCCTGTACTGACAACAGGTGTAGCTGTATCTTCAAGTCATGCGCGGCCCAACCGGAGCCACCGAGAGGACTAGCACGCATATTCCCGTCCTGTGTTATCGAAGTGAGGTAGGAACAAACAAAGGAGGCAGGATAGAAAAACCCAAAACTCCAAGGAGCCCTGAGGGTATCCTCGGCTACTACCGCTAGAGCTCACGTCCGAGAGCAGTAAAGGGTTAAAGAGTCAGACAGAACGCCCTGAGGTCGATCCGAAATCTCCACCAACAGCGGACCAGCTGAGAAAACTCTGGGAAATGAACCCTCACCCGGGAGTCTGACCTGGCGGCTTGACGTGGAAAGAAGATTGTTGTCCTTTGCTCAGAGGGGAGTGTAGGCGACCACTCATTGCATCGCAACCTAACTTAAGAAATAGAGTACCTGGTGCCGAGGAAGGAAAAATCCTCTGACGGACCGTGTTGAGAAAAGTCTACGAGGAGCATAAAGTGGATCCGTGTCGAACCAGAAGCTCCTGGATCCTCTGGAAATTCAGAAGCTACCTAATGTACAGAGTTGGATTGTAGCAGTAGATTGTCCCATTAGGGAACAAACCTCACTTCCTGCCCCTGAAAAAGAGTTATTCTGTGATCTTCCTGAACCCTGTGGGAGCGGAAGAGAGACCGAAAGGAAAGGACCGACAGTGAAAATGAGAATCCTGTAATGTGAATCTGAGAAAAGCCCGATGAGGAAACCCAACGGAAATCAGTAAACAGGCATCCCTGAAGACAAGGGATGCGTAAAACCCCCTTTTTTCTGTTTAAAACTAGCAATCACAGACTGAAAGGATTCTAAGGACAGAATAGGCATGGCCAAGCCATCTGGCTTCGGAACGTGAAAAGAAAACAAAGGCCTGAGAACTGTCCCGATTCAAATGATATGTGAAAAACAGGGATCAACACCCTTTGCGGTTAGAAGCATATGGAGCGCCGCCTGTATTATGACTCTCTTGTCCTTGTAAATCGGCCGACCCATGCCGAAGGACTCCTGAGATGGCTGTACTCCAAAATCTAATCTGTAACCGCCCAAGCCTTCTCAGTTCTCCCCGTAGGACCACGACCTGCGCCTACCCTGGGACCCTACAGGTGGTAGGAAGGTCTAACCTGTAGTGGGTGTATAGGATGACCTAAAATCAGACTGGACCGAGGATGCTGAGCCTCTGCTTCAGCCTGTTACCCTGAGATCCCCTGGTGACGGAGATATCGCCCGTGTGGAGTGGAAGCCTGAAAGGGCACGGAAAGATCTAAAGGAAAGAACGGTAAAGGTCCGTCTTGGAGCTGAGGCTAGTAGTAGGAGAAAGAAAAGTGGACTTACCTCCGATGGTTCAAGAAATCCTGCAGAAAGTTTCTTCCCCTGAACCATCTGCCCCGTAGGATTTCATGTTCACCTGTCACTGTCGCAGCCCCAGCGGTCTTTGGGTTAAGACAGCCCAAGCGAAAATGCAGGTTCCGAGTCTGCAGACCTCAAAAGAACATAAAAGCAGAATCCTGATTCTGATCTGTCCCAAAGTATCAATTGATCCTAATGCAAAATATCCTGTAACCTAGAGGACAATTGTTCCACAACCTACCTGCTCCGGACAAGGTAGAACCCCGCTGCCATATATGTGTCTTCGATGGATACCTGAGCAATGTTGCCTCAGGAAAATGGCAGCTTGTTGGACCGGTGATACATTGAGGGGTATACCTGGAGATATGTACAAAAAATTGGCGCTCTACAGTACACATACTGTCCAATTAGATTCAGACAGCTGCTCACCAGTTGTGGGCGGGCTGCCCCAACAATAGATCAAAGTTGATGTGAAAAAAAGAGAGGAATTGGGAGCGCTGGATAAATCTAGTATATATTTTTTATTAAAATATTGTTATATTAAACACATAAAAGAATAATACATAAACTATCCTAAAAATGATGAAAAATTAATATTGTATAAATATATATAAGACTGCCATATCTCCTGAACCGATATGAGTAAGAAAAACTCTAATAAACCTTAATTAAAAGCTGCACTGGTGCTTCATAGAAATCAGCCGTGCGTCCACGAGCTGAAATACATATAGGAAGGAGACTAATGAGAGGTACCTCTGTTATAGATCACTGTTGAAATGTACAGTCTCTCTTCTCCTTACACACAAAAGAGCATCATTGGCAAATAGTGTCCCAGTATTGAGAATGCGGACACCGGCGCTGTATTAATGTGTGACAAGTAGATGGTGATAGTCAAATTCACTTGTAGTATATCACCTGATGTAAGAGCCTCTCCGTCAGAAGGAAATGATGAAACGGCCAGTGTTGTAGGCCGAGAAACGCGTTAAGGTACTCCATTGAAGGACTTCTTCTGACTGCTGTATTCTCCTGACACTCTGCGAACCGTATCTATTGAGTGGATCATAGCCGCAATCTAAACGGACTCTTCACCAGCGGCTGGAGAATCTGCTGCTTTATTTCTACTGCACCGCTGCACATTCAAACTGGTTAGTACCCTTCAGCGTTCGAGTGGATGGTTCACTGGCGACGGGATCAGCTGTACTTCATTGCACAGAGCCGCTGCAAACCCGGCTTAGTACAGCGCCTTTGACGGAGAGGCTCTCACATCAGGTGATATACTACAAGTGAATTTGACTATCACCATCTACTTGTCACACATTAATACAGCGCCGGTGTCCGCATTCTCAATACTGGGACACTATTTGCCAATGAGGCTCTTTTGTGTGTAAGGAGAAGAGAGACTGTACATTTCAACAGTGATCTATAACAGAGGTACCTCTCATTAGTCTCCTTCCTATATGTATTTCAGCTTGTGGACGCACGGCTGATTTCTATGAAGCACCAGTGCAGATTTTAATTAAGGTTTATTAGAGTTTTTCTTACTCATATCGGTTCAGGAGATATGGCAGTCTTATATATATTTATACAATATTAATTTTTCATCATTTTTAGGATAGTTTATGTATTATTCTTTTATGTGTTTAATATAACAATATTTTAATAAAAAATATATACTAGATTTATCCAGCGCTCCCAATTCCTCTCTTTTTTTCACATCAACTTTGATCTATTGTTGGGGCAGCCCGCCCACAACTGGTGAGCAGCTGTCTGACTCTAATTGGACAGTATGTGTACTGTAGAGCGCCAATTTTTTGTACATATCTCCAGGTATACCCCTCAATGTATCACCGGTCCAACAAGCTGCCATTTTCCTGAGGCAACATTGCTCAGGTATCCATCGAAGACACATATATGGCAGCGGGGTTCTACCTTGTCCGGAGCAGGTAGGTTGTGGAACAATTGTCCTCTAGGTTACAGGATATTTTGCATCAGGATCAATTGATACTTTGGGACAGATCAGAATCAGGATTCTGCTTTTATGTTCTTTTGAGGTCTGCAGACTCGGAACCTGCATTTTCGCTTGGGCTGTCTTAACCCAAAGACCGCTGGGGCTGCGACAGTGACAGGTGAACATGAAATCCTACGGGGCAGATGGTTCAGGGGAAGAAACTTTCTGCAGGATTTCTTGAACCATCGGAGGTAAGTCCACTTTTCTTTCTCCTACTACTAGCCTCAGCTCCAAGACGGACCTTTACCGTTCTTTCCTTTAGATCTTTCCGTGCCCTTTCAGGCTTCCACTCCACACGGGCGATATCTCCGTCACCAGGGGATCTCAGGGTAACAGGCTGAAGCAGAGGCTCAGCATCCTCGGTCCAGTCTGATTTTAGGTCATCCTATACACCCACTACAGGTTAGACCTTCCTACCACCTGTAGGGTCCCAGGGTAGGCGCAGGTCGTGGTCCTACGGGGAGAACTGAGAAGGCTTGGGCGGTTACAGATTAGATTTTGGAGTACAGCCATCTCAGGAGTCCTTCGGCATGGGTCGGCCGATTTACAAGGACAAGAGAGTCATAATACAGGCGGCGCTCCATATGCTTCTAACCGCAAAGGGTGTTGATCCCTGTTTTTCACATATCATTTGAATCGGGACAGTTCTCAGGCCTTTGTTTTCTTTTCACGTTCCGAAGCCAGATGGCTTGGCCACGCCTATTCTGTCCTTAGAATCCTTTCAGTCTGTGATTGCTAGTTTTAAACAGAAAAAAGGGGGTTTTACGCATCCCTTGTCTTCAGGGATGCCTGTTTACTGATTTCCGTTGGGTTTCCTCATCGGGCTTTTCTCAGATTCACATTACAGGATTCTCATTTTCACTGTCGGTCCTTTCCTTTCGGTCTCTCTTCCGCTCCCACAGGGTTCAGGAAGATCACAGAATAACTCTTTTTCAGGGGCAGGAAGTGAGGTTTGTTCCCTAATGGGACAATCTACTGCTACAATCCAACTCTGTACATTAGGTGGCTTCTGAATTTCCAGAGGATCCAGGAGCTTCTGGTTCGACACGGATCCACTTTATGCTCCTCGTAGACTTTTCTCAACACGGTCCGTCAGAGGATTTTTCCTTCCTCGTCACCAGGTACTCTATTTCTTAAGTTAGGTTGCGATGCAATGAGTTGTCGCCTACACTCCCCTCTGAGCAAAGGACAACAATCTTCTTTCCAGGTCAAGCCGCCAGGTCAGACTCCCGGGTGAGGGTTCATTTCCCAGAGTTTTCTCAGCTGGTCTGCTGTTGGTGGAGATTTCGGATCGACCTCAGGGCGTTCTGTCTGACTCTTTAACCCTTTACTGCTCTCGGACGTGAGCTCTAGCGGTAGTAGCCGAGGATACCCTCAGGGCTCCTTGGAGTTTTGGGTTTTTCTATCCTGCCTCCTTTGTTTGTTCCTACCTCACTTCGATAACACAGGACGGGAATATGCGCGCTAGTCCTCTCGGTGGCTCCGGTTGGGCCGCGCATGACTTGAAGATACAGCTACACCTGTTGTCAGTACAGGAGCCTTGGCTCCTACCTCAACTAGACTGTCTACTTCAACAGGGTCCTTTTCTTTGTTCATCTCAAACTGGTTTCGTTTAACCGTGTGACTGTTCACCAAACCTCAGAAGGGAGGAGTTCCCTAGTTCGGTTATGCCTACTGGGCCCCGATTTCAGAAGTCTGTTACCTCTTCTCGCTTTTGCCACTTTTGGAAAACTTTATAGGGCATAGTGAGGATAACAGGGGTTTTCCCCTTCTTTCAGTTACCATTCAGCTGTCATCTTTGGTTTCTCTGGGAAGTTTTGCTTGGCTGCGCTTCAAAATACATTGACCTGAAATCTAGGTCTCTGCCCTTTCGGTTTTCTTCCAAAAGAGATCAGCCTGCCGGCCGTAAGTTTGGGCTCTCTTTCAGGGAGTACTCTATTGGCAACTCCCCCGGCTGAGCTTCAGACTCAGCGGTCGTTTCTTCCAGAGGGGATGTCCGTTTTTCCTATAAATCTGACCCCAGTGTTTTCGGCCCTCTTTGAAGGTTGTCAGGGCTCGCCGACTCTCTCTACAGAGATCTTAGGCTATTGGACAAAGTTTTTCTTCCCTCTTCTGTATGATGCTCCAGTACTAAATAGCCGGGGTCCCAGCATACCCTGGGCCGTTGGATACATCTAACCATCAGACAGTCTTCTTGGCGGTTGCTCGGGAGCCTCTGTTTTCCATTTCAGTGCACTCTACGCGCATTGTGGAACTTTCGTGGGCGGCTGCCCGTGGGGTCTCCATGAATACTTTGTCGGGCGGCTACTTGATCGGACCGACATTTGTTTTGTCAAATTCTATTAGTTTGACACGTTTGCGGCCTCTGCATCACAGTTTGGTTGAGCGATTTTACAGGACTCTCAGCACTCACCCACCCATTTTGGGAGCTCTGGGACGTCCCCATTGTAACTACACTCCAGTGGCCCCTAGTGGATGAAGGAGAAATCAGGATTTTGGTACTTACCAATAAATCCCTTTCTCCGATTCCACAGGGGCCACTGGACGCCCGCCCAGCGCTGTTCCTCCTTGTTTTTTGCTTAACAATTTGCAGATCACCATATGACTGCTGGTTGAGTTTGGGCTAGCCTGTTGTTTGTTAGGTTCTGTTCCAGGTTTGGGTTGTGTTATCCTGGTTTACAGGGCGTCATTTACCTCCTCTACCTTAAGGTTTTGTTTATTCCAGCTCTCCTCGGGCACAGTTTTACGTAGACTGGCTTGAAGGGAAGATAGTAGGGGAGGAGCTAGCCACAGTGTGAGAGTTTTAAAGTGCCAGCTCCCAATTACTGCCTACTATTTCCCCATTGTAACTACGCTCCAGTGGCCCCTGTGGAATCGGAGAAAGGGATTTATCTGTAAGTACCAAAATCCTGATTTAACAACCTCTTCTACACCCAGGTAAGGGGTACAGCAATGGGGGCAGCCTGTGCCCCCACATATGCGAACCTCTTCCTGGGGTGGTGGGAGAGGGAGTTTGTATTCACGGATAGCATGGAGGAACATACTAAACATGTCGTTCTGTGGACTCGTTATATTGACGACACTCTTTTGATTTGGAGTGGAACACCTGAGGAACTTGGTATTTTCATAAATCATCTGAATAATAACAATTTAAACCTCAGGTTTACCTTTGAATGTAACTCAAACAGCATATCCTTCCTGGATCTTCGAATCTACAGAGACGACCGTCACCTCCTTTCAACTGAAATCTTCCGCAAGTGTACCTCTACCAATACTCTATTACAACAAACCAGTTCCCACTCCCCCCCCCCCCACAATTACCAACATCCCCAAAGGGGAATTCCTACGCCTACGAAGAAACTGTTCCAATGATTAAATATTTGCTACCCGCAGCAAAGAACTGGCACACAGATTAAAAGAACGAGGGTACAGTTCCAGGTCCATTAAAAAAGCTAAAAAGATCTGCTTTCACACCCCAAGAGAGTCATAAAATTTCCAGGAGTCTAAGTCCACTAATGTCAACACGACAATTCAATTCGTGGGTGACTTCTGTGACGAATGGAAAGAAATTAAATCCATCTTACAACGACATTGGTCTATTTTGCTGTCTGATAATGACTTGTCACAGAAACTCAACAACACAATAGATCTCAGTTGGAGACGCTCTCCAAATTTGAGAGACCATTTTCTCAAAAGTCACTCTATATCAAGACCAGCACGAGATCCCGTCATAATAGGAAGCTATCCATGTGGAAATTGTAAAATCTGTGAGCATATAGTCAATCTGCAAACAACAATGGACAGATATGGGGACACCATTAAAATCAAGGATTTCTTTAACTGCAAGAATACCAATGTAGTCTATTGCATCTCGTGCCCATGCAATCTCAAATATATAGGAATCACCACACACATGTTGAAGCACAGGGCCCTCGAACATATGAGTAACATCAGGAATGCCAGTAGAGACCAACAACGGATGAAGCAACTGACTACTGTCTCCAGACACTTTCTGCAAAAACATTTCTGCTCCCCGCAGGATTTAAAAATATGCGGTTTAGAACAAGTCAAAATGGGAATCAGAGGTGGAGACATTATGGCTACACTCCTCAAAAAAGAAAGCAAATGGACTTTCAAATTTGAATACCTTAGCCCTGAATGGTCTCAATGAATATATCAGCTACAGTGTCTTTTTATAATGCCTTCATATCCCAATACAAAGTGTAAAGAACCGTTTTAGGGCCCAAACGATACATTCACCACAGGTCCCACTCTCCCCCAAGCCATTCCAATCCTTTGGAAGCCCCACGGTCTCTCACCATTCTCCTCCCCTTTTCTCCTCATACACATGCCCAATTCACTAGTTGTTGACACAATCTCCCATTTACAACACCAATAAACCAATTTTCACACCACTTTGAATATTATTTACCTCAAATCATCATTATAGATGTCCTTCTCAAATTCTGTGCCCCTCCCCATTTTCCCTCCTCACTGTCAACACTGTCAGCTCCCCCTTCACCCAGGCTAGCTCCTCTTATTTATTCTCTCTCTTCCCCTCTCACTTCCCTGCTTTATCCACCCTTTCCTTGTCACCCATTCCTCACGTCACCCTTCACACCATTCACACATTCAACATCAATCAGAGTTCCCTTCCCAATATCCCATAACACTTCCCACTTATCATCTTCACGGTTGCTACAGGATTTTTCACACCACACATCGCTCTATCACCCACTCACTCCACAGTCACACTACATCTGCCCCCCCCCCCCCCCAAGTTTCATTTTCACACACAAATATCAATAATAGTCGTACATTGCCTCATATAAATATATAATTATTCTCATCTCTCTTTACCTCCATCAACCATTCCAATTCCATAAGATCTCGACCCTTATTATTATTTTATATCCAAACACTTTTCCACCTCATCCATTTCCATATTTAGATATTCCAATTTCATTATTTGTTGCTCATTCCCAATTCTTTTCACATACCCCATCTTATCATATATTTGATATTTTTTATTACATATATTTGTCATATTTTTCATCATTTTTATTTCCCATTATTAACATTTTTATTTTCATTCTGCATTCATATTTTTTCATTAATATTTTTTCGTTAATATTTTTCCACATTTTTCCACTAATACCATTATCATATTTCATTTTAATCCTGTTGTTTTCCACTCCACTATATAATTTAATTATACAATACTTCTCTAAATTAGGTTTATGAGGTGTGAACTGCTTACTCAAATTTTCCCAGGATTCCTGATGTATGTCAACTAAATGGTCAGAATGAGGTAAAACTTGTTTAACAACCTTCTGACGTTTAAATCTGTCCGGTTTCTTAGAGGCAGCGTCAGGCTCTGGGTCATCAGTAACTTGAAGAATTAGTCTGATAGCCTCCAATAAGTCAGGAGCATCCACCTATGAGACAGATTCCCCATCAGAATTATCTGGATCAGTGTCTGTGGGGTCAGTATACACGCCATCCTGATCCAACGAGGTGTCTGGGACCTGGGTGGATTGCGAGGAAGTAATGGCCTGCTTAGAGGACCCCTTGGTCTTAGGCGGGCAAGAGGTAGATTTTTGTTTAGTCAATGAGTGGTTCAATTGCTGTAACTAAGTAGAACCTGAACCCTCTGCTGCTATATTTTCCACCAATGTGTCTGCAGCATCACCACCACGCAATGTGTGATCAGCCCCAGCTCCGTCACCCTGTGTAGGTGACATATCTGAAAGCTCAATTTACGGGCAACCTAGTACAATATCAGCAATCTAATACCTTAACAAGAACCCCCTGTGCAGTGCATTAACACCAACAGAGAACTCAAGAGGTATATGGTGACTGAAAATCACAGAGAAAAAACACACAATGAGTATATTCTGTGAAACACCTATATTAAACAATAACCCTGACGCACTTAGCCCCCTCAGGGTACAGAATATAGAGATAGCAGTATGAGTGAGATACACAGAGTAGGTACCACACAGCAGCTATATGCACACACAGTCATATGTACAATGCAGAATTTATGACATGCAATAAAACTGCACTGGACTAGCAATACAAAGTAATACTAAGTACAGCTATACAATCAATAGATATATCAATGCACAGTAAATACTGGATGTATATCACATGGTACTTGTACTAAATAACCCCGACTAACCGTTTCTTAACTAACACTGTCAGCAGACATGTAGAATACGTAAGTGTCCTGTAAAATGCACAGTGCTGACATGCAGGCGGCTTTACAGAGGAGGATTTTCCCAAACAGTCCCAGGATCAGCACAGCATGTGGAAATGGCGCCCAGACGCTGACAGGGGGTGAGGGAGAGAGAGATGCAGCTCCAGGGTGGGAACATTTAATCTAAATGGTGCCCTTGGGCTGAGGGAGGGGCTACAGGTCAAAGCCTTATCCCCCTTGCTGGACTTCACCACCGGGTACTGCAGGCCATGTATCAAATGTTTTTTTGTAAAACCGACCTGTGCCCCTGCCCTGGTGGTCTAGTGGGGTCCCTGTACTACCACAGTGTCCACGCCAGCTCATGTGGCCCACTTCCCACTGGCCGCGCCAGATTGCCGTTTCCAGCGGGTCCCGCCTGGGGGACCCTCTTACCTCCTCCCAAAGTGCGGTCACGCGATCCTGGAGAGCTGCGGTGGGGTGTGTGACTGAAGCAAACCAGAGCCTCCGCTGTAAGTACCCGGCGACCAGGGCGCTGGAGTATACAGCGACGCTGGAGGTGATGGAGCTGCAGTAGGAGATGTCTAACTGACATCTAACACTCAGTTGTTCTGCTACAGCCGTTGAAGTCTTCAAATTTCACTTAATAAAAGCTCTTCTGAGGGAGGGAGCAGCCCCCCTGTTGTATGCCTGCACTGCATGGCACCAACTACAAAACTGAGCAACTGTACACAGAGGCGGGGTTATAGAGGAGGAGGCGCTATGCATTCTGGGAACAGTCACAGCTTATAGCCTGTTGGTGCCTCGAATCAAGATCCTACTCTACACCCCAATGTTATTCCCTGTGGAACCCAGTGTACCCGCAGCAGAAAATAGGATTTTAAATTACCTACCGGTAAATCCTTTTCTCGTAGTCCGTAGAGGATGCTGGGCGTCCGCCCAGTGCTTCGTATTCCTGCTTTGTTACTTGGTAATGTATTGTTGGTTGCTGAATCCTTTCAAGTTGGTTAGTTTGGCTTTCCTTTTATTCTGTGTGAGCTGGTGTGAATCTCACCACTATCTGTGTATTTCCTTCTCTCAAAGTATGTCCGTCTCCTCGGGCACAGTTTCTAGACTGAGTCTGGTAGGAGGGGCATAGAGGGAGGGGCCAGCCCACACTATTAAACTCTTAAAGTGCCAGTGGCTCCTAGTGAACCCGCCTATGCCCCATGGTACTAAATGGATCCCAGCATCCTCTACAGACTATCAGAAAAGGATTTACCGGTAGGTAATTAAAATCCTATTTTTCCATACATAATGAAACTGGGAGTCCATCTCTGAAACTTTGTGTGAATACAAGGAAAGTCCGGAGATGAAGGACATTACTGCTCAATAGATAAGGAAAGTATATCATCTTATTTAATAAGAGCGCTTATAGGAGTGTATTTTTTTTTAAATCACAGGTCAGCGAGACGTTATGGAGCCAATGTATCATATAATATGTGCTGCTAATTCCCCCAATACAACTGGACCTCCCAAATGTAAGTAGAAGGGACTGCAGCAGGTATCTCCCATACCTTCATACATGGACATTTCCAGGCCAAGGTCAGGTAAGTTTATTTAAAATACAACAACCCTAATTCCCCTACAGGTAAAAAAAAACAAAAACAAAAAAAAAAAACTTTGAACAGACATAAATAATAATTAAATAAAAAAAATATATACACACGAATTTGGAAATGAGAGGAAATCACATGATGTAATTGCAGCTTCCTGACAGGCCACTGCCCCCACTCCACATAATGCACTGATATAAAATGTCTGCCACTATTTAGTTACACAGAAAGACCCCCCCCCTGTAATGTTACCTCAATATTCACATGAGCTGTCAAATTGGACATAGCCAAAATGGCAGCGTGTGTACCCACCTTTACACACCAGACGGCATATTTATACACAGCAACACTGATATTATGTGGACACAAAAGTAACACCACAAGTGACAGTAACAGGAAATTATATCCATCACCATAGCGACAATTATCTGATAATAATATAATACACAGACACATAAAAAGACTCAACGGAAATCTTGTTTTTACACGACTTTATTTGATATCTTTAATACACAGATTTTTCTCTATATTTTAAACTGAAATACTTTACTCTGCACAACAGCCTACGGGGGTCATTCAGACCCAACCGCAATAGCGGCCTGCAGCAGTTTGCTGGTGTTGGAAAAATATGCATGCGCAGCTGCCACGCAGACAAACACATTGCGGTCGCATCCCTGAGGGGTGAACGCGAGTGGGCCGGAACCATTTTCCAGGGGCTACGTGATGTCACATCTGCGTTCATCTCAGATTAACCCCCTATAAGCTTCCAGAGTGCACCTCATATCTCATCTTTTCCAAGTTACTACAAATGATATGAGATCGGTAGCAGCACTACTTTCAGGATTATTACACAGAACACACATAAAGGCTGACACAGCAAATAACAGTAACACATACAAGGGATTAATTAGAAATAAGGAAGCATAATCATCAAGTCTAATTATCAACTGGTTCTGTGCAGGACCCATACACCTCGTTACTGTCTCCAGCAGCCCCTGGTACTGTACTGCGACCATCCGCCCAGTCACCCCCCACTACTGCCACTGCCCTGTCTCCTCCAACTACTGTCACCTGCCCTGTCTACCCCCACTCCTGCCACCCGCCCTGTCTCCCCCCACTACTGCCACCCACCCCGCCTACCCCCACTACTACCACTGCCCTGTCTCCCCCCACTACTGCTACCCATCTTGTTTAAACACCTATTCCCACCCATCCTGTCTCCCCCCCACTACTGCCATCCACCACGTGTCTCCCCCACCACTGCCACCTGCCCTGTCTCCCCCATTACTGCCACCCGCCCTATCTCCCCCCCACTACTGCCACCGCCTTGTCTTCCCCCACTACTACCACCACCCTGCCTTCCTCCACAAATGCCACTCGCCCTGTCTCCCCCCACTACTGCTACCCACCCTGTATTTCCCCACTACTGCCACCGCCCTGTCTTCCCCCACTACTGCCACCGCCCTGTCTCCCCCACTACTGCTACCCACCCTGTCTCCCCCCACTACTGCTACCGCTCTGACTCCCCCACACTACTGCCACCGCCTTGTCTTCCCCCACTACTGCCACTGCTCTGTCTCCCCCACTACTGCTACCCACCATCTCCCCCCACACTACTGCCACCGCCCTGTCTACACCCACTACTGCCACCGCCCAGCCTCCCTCCACTAATGCCATTCGCCCTGCCTCTCCCACACTGCTACCCACCCTCTCCCCCCACTACTGCCACTGCCCTGTCTCCCCCACTACTGTCACCGCCCTGTCTCCTTCCACTACTGCCACTCACCCTGTCTCCCCCCACTACTGCCACCACCCTGTCTCCCCCAACTACTGCCACCCACCCTGTCTCCGCTCACTACTGCCATCCGCCCTGTCTCCTTTCCACTACTTTCACCACCTTGTCTCCCCCTCTGACACCTTAACTCTGCTTGAGGACAAGATTCTCACACATACACTGCCTCCTGCAGTCCCCACTACTGCCAGCCACCCTGAGTACCCCCTCAGCTCTGCTTGGGGATAATATTACCCAGACAGTGCCACCGATACAGCAATAGTGCCACCCACCCTGTCTCCCCTCTGACATCTCAGCACTGCTTGGGGTTTCTTGGTATTGCTGGTAACAGTCCATCTGCAGATGGAAGCAAGTAGGACAGTAAGGAGTCAGAAGCTGCTTCTGGTACCTTGGACCCTGGTCATGTAGGGCTGGGAGAGTCAGTAAGATTATGTAACAGTCACCATCTTACAGGCAGCCGGTGGAGGGAACAGAGAATGGGTGTTATGTGGCGTCTGGTTGGTAGTAAAGCTGAGTTGTAGCCCTGCCGTTTATTGGTGAGCTTCTATCATAAGGACCTGTTTCACCAGGACTGAGTCACAGCCAACTGGCATCACCCACACCTGGAGCTCAGCTAGACAACCATTTAGGATTGGTACTGGTTTCTCAGTACCTGGATCAAAAGACAGGTCATCTGCATAGCAGTGGTAGATGAGGGCATGACACCTGATTATTTCACCCAGTGGTAACATGTATATTGCAAAAAGCATAGGAGATAGGATAAGAACTTTGAAGAACAATGCATGGCAATGAGGAGTATACTCCAGAAGATTAAAATGGTTCCTCACCTGAGTGATGTCTAATGTGTGCAACAAGTGCCGATTTATTTCTCAGAGTATGGAAATGGCTTCTCACCTGTGTGACTTCTGTGATGTGTAACAAGTTGTGATTTCTATGTAAAACATTTCCCGCACTAAGAGCAAGAAAATGGCTTCTCACCTGTGCAACTTCTCTCATGGTTTCTAAGATCTGATTTGTGTGCAGAACATTTCCCACACTCAGAACATGGAAATATATTCTCACTTGTGTGAGTTCTGATGTCTAACAAGATATAATTTCCGTGTAAAACGTTTCCCACACTCAGGGCAAGAAAATGGCTTCTCACCTGTGTGACTTCGCTGATGTGTAACAAGTGGTGATTTCTGGGAAAAACATTTCCCGCATTCAGAGCAAGAAAATGGCTTCTCACCTGTGTGACTTCTCTGATGTATAACAAGTTGTGATTTATTTAAACAATGTTTCCCACACTCAGAGCAAGAAAATGGCTTCTCACCTGTGTGACTTCTGTGATGTGTAACAAGTTGTGATTTCCATCTAAAACATTTCCCACACTCAGAGCAAGAAAATGGCTTCTCACCTGTGTGACTTCCCTGATGTATAACAAGATATGATTTCTGGGAAAAATATTTCCCGCACTCAGAGCAAGAAAATGGCTTCTCACCTGTGTGACTTCGCTGATGTGTAACAAGTGGTGAATTCTGGGAAAAACATTTACCGCATTCAGAGCAAGAAAATGGCTTCTCACCTGTGTGACTTCTCTGATGTATAACAAGATGTGATTTATTTAAACAATGTTTCCCACACTCAGAGCAAGAAAATGGCTTCTCACCTGTGTGACTTCTGTGATGTGTAACAAGTTGTGATTTCCATCTAAAACATTTCCCACACTCAGAGCAAGAAAATGGCTTCTCACCTGTGTGACTTCTCTGATGTATAACAAGATATGATTTCTGGGAAAAACATTTCCCGCATTCAGAGCAAGAAAATGGCTTCTCACCTATGTGACTTCTCTGATGTATAACAAGATGTGATTTATTTAAACAATGTTTCCCACACTCAGAGCAAGAAAATGGCTTCTCACCTGTGTGACTTCTGTGATGTGTAACAAGTTGTGATTTCCATCTAAAACATTTCCCACACTCAGAGCAAGAAAACGGCCTCTCATCTGTGTGACTTCTCTGATGTAGAACAAGATGTGATTTCTGGGAAAAACATTTCCCACACTCAGAGCAAGAAAACGGCCTCTCATCTGTGTGACTTCTCTGATGTAGAACAAGATGTGATTTCTGGGAAAAACATTTCCCACACTCAGAGCAAGAATATGGCCTCTCACCTGTATGACTTCTCTGATGTATAACAAGATGCGATTTCCGTGCAAAACATTTCCCACACTCAGAACATGGAAATGGCTTCTCACCTGCCTTAGCTGCCTGATGGGTAATAAGCTTTGTGTTCTGTGTAAAACATTTGGCATCTATAGAACATGGAAACACTGTATCTACTGTCAGAGCTGTAACAGATGCACCAATATCAGAGTGATCAGGAGAACATTTCCCAGGATCAGAGGGACCAGCTGATCGAGCTGGATGTATAATTGGGGTAATGGGGTTATCTCCTGGAGAATCCTGTCTACTGTCATTATCATTTATGTCACAATCCGGGGATAACATTAGATGTCCTTCTGAGATATTCCTGCTTGTGTGTCCATCTGCTGGAAATAAAAATACATTATGGAAATGTGACATTTTCTGTAACAATATTAATCTTGTAAACAATAGGAAAAGACGACTCTCTGAGACACTTAATTGTAAATGTGTGTGTATAATAAAATAAGAATTTACTCACCGGTAATTCTATTTCTCGTAGTCCGTAGTGGATGCTGGGAACTCCGTAAGGACCATGGGGAATAGCGGGCTCCGAAGGAGGCTGGGCACTCTAGAAAGATCTTAGACTACCTGGTGTGCACTGGCTCCTCCCACTATGACCCTCCTCCAAGCCTCAGTTAGGTACTGTGCCCGGACGAGCGTACACAATAAGGAAGGATTTTGAATCCCGGGTAAGACTCATACCAGCCACACCAATCACACCGTACAACTCGTGATATGAAACACAGTTAACAGTATGAAACAATAGAGCCTCTCAACAGATGGCTCAACAATAACCCGATTTAGTTAACAATAACTATGTACAAGTAATGCAGATAAACCGCACTTGGGATGGGCGCCCAGCATCCACTACGGACTACGAGAAATAGAATTACCGGTGAGTAAATTCTTATTTTCTCTAACGTCCTAGTGGATGCTGGGAACTCCGTAAGGACCATGGGGATTATACCAAAGCTCCCAAACGGGCGGGAGAGTGCGGATGACTCTGCAGCACCGAATGAGAGAACTCCAGGTCCTCCTCAGCCAGGGTATCAAATTTGTAGAATTTTGCAAACGTGTTTGCCCCTGACCAAGTAGCTGCTCGGCAAAGTTGTAAAGCCGAGACCCCTCGGGCAGCCGCCCAAGATGAGCCCACCTTCCTTGTGGAATGGGCATTGACAGATTTTGGCTGTGGCAGGCCTGCCACAGTATGTGCAAGCTGAATTGTACTACAAATCCAACGAGCAATAGTCTGCTTAGAAGCAGGAGCACCCAGCTTGTTGGGTGCATATAGGATAAACAGCGAGTCAGATTTTCTGACTCCAGCCGTCCTGGAAACATATATTTTCAGGGCCCTGACAACGTCTAGCAACTTGGAGTCCTCCAAATCCTTAGTAGCCGCAGGCACCACAATAGGCTGGTTCAGGTGAAACGCTGACACCACCTTAGGGAGAAATTGGGGACGAGTCCTCAATTCTGCCCTATCCATATGGAAAATCAAATAAGGGCTTTTACAACACAAAGCCGCCAATTCTGATACTCGCCTGGCAGAAGCCAAGGCCAATAACATAACCACCTTCCATGTGAGATATTTCAGATCCACGGTTTTTAGTGGTTCAAACCAAAGTGATTTTAAGAAAACTCAACACCACGTTGAGATCCCAAGGTGCCACAGGAGGCACAAACGGGGGCTGACTATGCAGCACTCCTTTTATAAATGTCTGAACTTCAGGTACTGAAGCTAGTTCTTTTTTGAAAGAAAATCGACAGAGCCGAGATCTGTACCTTAATGGAACCCAATTTAAGGCCCATAGTCACTCCTGCTTGCAGGAAATGCAGAAATCGACCTAGTTGAAATTCCTCTGTTGGGGCCCTTTCGGCCTCACACCATGCAACATATTTTCGCCATATGCGTTGATAATGAGTTGCTGTAACCACTTTCCTGGCTTTAGTAAGCGTAGGAATTACTTCCTCCGGAATACCCTTTTCCTTCAGGATCCGGCGTTCAACCGCCATGCCGTCAAACGCAGCCGCGGTAAGTCTTGGAACAGACAGGGCCCCTGCTGCCGCAGGTCCTGACTGAGTGGCAGAGGCCATTGGTCCTCTGATATAAATTCTTGAAGTTCTGGGTACCAAGCTCTTCTTGGCCATCCACGAGTATCGTTCTTACTCCTCGCCTTCTTATTATTCTCAGTACCTTTGGTATGAGAGGCAGAGGGGAGAACACCTAAACCGACTGGTACACCCACGGTGTTACCAGAGCGTCCATAGCTATCGCCTGAGGGTCCCTTGACCTGGAGCAATATCTTTTTTAGCTTTTTGTTAAGGCGGGACGCCATCATGTCCACCTGTGGCCTTTCCCAATGGTGTACAATCCTATTGGAAGACTTCTGGAGGAAGTCCCCATTCTCCCGGGTGGAGGTCGTGTCTGTTGAGAAGATCTGCTTCCCAGATGTCCACTCCGGGAATGAACACTGCTGACAGTGCTAACACATGATTTTCCGCCTATCGGAGAATCCTTGTGGCTTCTGCCATCGCCATCCTGCTTTTTGTGCCGCCCTGTTGATTACATGAGCGACTGCCGTGATGTTGTCTGATTGGATCAGTACCGGCTGGTTTTGAAGCAGAGGCCTTGCTGGCCTCAGGGCATTGTAAATGGCCCTCAGATCCAGAATATTTATGTGTAGGGAAATAACCTGACTTGACCAAAGTCCCTGGAAGTTTCTTCCCTATGCGACTGCCCCCCAGCCTCAAAGACTGGAATCCATGGTCACTAGGACCTAGTCCTGTATGCCGAACCTGCGGCCCTCTTGAAGATGGGCACTCTGCAGCCACCACAGTAGAGATACCCTGGTCCTTGGAGACAGGGTTATCAGCCTATGCATCGGAAGATGAGATCCAGGCCACTTGTCCAACAGGTCCCTCTGAAAAGTTCTTGTATGGAACCTGCCTAATGGGATTGCTTCGTAAGAAGCTACCATTTTTCCCAGGACTCGCGTGCAATGATGCACCGCTACCTATTTTGGTTTTCAGGAGGTCTCTGACTAGAGATGACAACTCCTTGGCTTTCTCCTCCGGGAGAAACACTATTTCTGGTTTATGTCCAGAACCATCCCCAGGAACAGTAGACGTGTCATAGGAACCAGCTGTGACTTTGGACTGTTTAGAATCCACCTATGCTGTTGTAGCACTTTCCAAAATAGTGCTACCCCGACTACCAACTGCTCCTTGGACCTCGCCCTTATAACGAGATTGTCCAATTACGGGATAATTACAACTCCCTTTTTTTGAAGGAGTATCATCATTTCGGCCATTACCTTGATAAAACACCCTCGGTGCCATGTACAGTCCAAACGGCAGTGTCTGGACTTGGTAATGGTAATCCTGTACCACAAATCTGAGGTACTCCTGGCGAGGATGGTAAATGGGGACATGCAGGTAAGCATCCTTGATGTCCCGGGATACCATGTAATCCCCCTCGTCCAGGCTTGCAATAACCGCCCTGAGCGATTCCATCTTGAACTTGAATTTTTTTATGTTCAAGGATTTTAAATATAAAATGGGTCACACCGAACCATGCGGTTTCGGTACCCCAACCCGTGTGGAATAGTAACCCCGTCCTTGTTGAAGTAGGGGCACCTTGAGTATTACCTGCTGGGAATACCGCTTATTAATTGCCTCTAGCACAGCCTCCCTGCTTGAGGGAGTTGTCAGCAAGGCATATTTTAGGAAACGGCTGGGGGGAGACATCTCTAATTCCAGCTTGTACCCCTGAAATACTACTTGGAAGAAACAGGGATCCACCTGTGAGCGAGCCCACTAATTGCTGAAATTTTTGAGGCGGCCCCCCACCGTACCTGGCTACACCTGTGGAGCACCCGCGTCATGGTGTGTACTCACAGGAGGCGGGGGAAGAATCTTGATTCTGGGAACAGGCTGACTGGTGCAGCTTTTTCCCTCTACCCTTGTCTCTGTACAGAAAGGAAGCGCCATTTGACCCGCTTGCTTTTCTGAAGCCGAAAGGACTGTACCTTTTTCTGTGAGGAAACCTGAGGTAAAATTATTTCTTCCCAGCAGTTGCTGTGGATACGAGGTCCCAGAGACCATCCCCAAATAATTCCTCACTCTTATAAGGCTCTCTATGTGCTTTTTAAGTCAGCATCACCTGTCCAGTGACAGGTCTCTAATACCCTCCTGACAGAATGGACATTACATTTATTTTGGATGCCAGCCGGCAAAATATCCCTCTGTGCATCCCCCATATATAAGACAACGTCTTTAATATGTTTTTATGTTTGCCAACTAGTATCCCTGTTTGACAGGGTCACCGACCACGCTGCAGCAGCACTATCTGCAGGTCTCAGTCTAGTACCTGAGTGTGTAAATACAGACTTCAGGATAGCCTCCTGTTTTTTTTTTTTTTTTTTTATCAACAGGTACCTATTAAAGTGGCCGTATCCTAAGACGGCAGTGCCACCTTTTTTGACAAACGTGTGAGCGCCTTATCCACCCTAGGGGATATCTCCCAGCGTAACTTATCCTCCTGGCGGGAAAGAGTACGCCATCAGTAACTTTTTATAAATTACCAGTTTCTTAACGGGGGAACCCACGCTTTTCACACACTTCATTTATTCATCTGATGGGGGAACAAAACACTGCCTGTTTTTTCTCCCCAAACCTAAAACCCATTTATAGAGGTTAAAGTCAGAAATGTATAACACATTTTTTATTGCCGGGATCAAGTCACGGATTGGATTGTGTATATGTCTCCACCTTGTCGACACTGGAGTCAGACTCCGTGTCGACATCTGTGTCTGCCATCTGAGAGAGCGGGCGTTTTTGAGCCCCTGATGGCCTTTGAGACGCCTGGGCAGGCGCGGGCTGCGAAGCCGGCTGTCCCACTGCTGTTACGTCATCCACCCTTTTATGTAAGGAGTTGACACTGTCGGTTAATACCTTTTACCTCTCTATCCACTCTGGTGTCGGCCCCACAGGGGGCAACATCACATATATCGGCCTCTGTTCCGTCACCATATAAGCCTCCTCATTCAACATGTCGACACAGCCATACCGACACACTGCAGACACACAGGGAATGCTCTAAACGAGGACAGGACCCACAAAAGCCCTTTGGGGGGACAGAGTGAGAGTATGCCAGCACACACCAGAGCGCTATATACTGCAGGGACTAACTGAGTTATGTCCCCTATAGCTTTATATCTATATATATAATGTATACTGCGCCTAAATTTAGTGCCCCCTCTCTCTTTTTTTAACCCTTGTAGACTGCAGGGGAGAGCCAGGGAGCTTCCCTCCAACGGAGCTGTGAGGGAAAATGGCGCCAGTGTGCTGAGGAGATAGGCTCCGCCCCTTTTTCGCGGCCTATTCTCCCGTTTTTTATGGACTTCTGGCAGGGGTATTTACCTCATATATAGCCCCTGGGGCTATATATTGAGGTATTTTTGCCAGCCAAGGTGTTTTTATTGCTGCCTCAGGGCGCCCCCCCCCAGCGCCCTGCACCCTCAGTGACCGGAGTATGAAGTGTGTGAGAGGAGCAATGGCGCACAGCTGCAGTGCTGTGCGCTACCTTGGTGAAGACTGAGTCTTCATGCCGCCGATTTTCCGGACCATCTTCTTGCTTCTGGCTCTGTAAGGGGGACGGCGGCGCGGCTCCGGGACCGAACATCAAGGCTGGGCCTGCGGTCGATCCCTCTGGAGCTAATGGTGTCCAGTAGCCTAAGAAGCCCAATCCGGCTGCAAGCAGGCGAGTTCGCTTCTTCTCCCCTTAGTCCCTCGCTGCAGTGAGCCTGTTGCCAGCAGGTCTCACTGAAAAGAACAAATTCTAAGACTATAACTTTCTAAGAGCTCAGGAGAGCCCCTAGTGTGCATCCAACCTCGGCCGGGCACGAAATCTAACTGAGGCTTGGAGGAGGGTCACAGTGGGAGGAGCCAGTGCACACCAGGTAGTCTAAGATCTTTCTAGAGTGCCCAGCCTCCTTCGGAGCCCGCTATTCCCCATGGTCCTTACGGAGTTCCCAGCATCCACTAGGACGTTAGAGAAAACATAACTTTTAATGAAGGCTTTATAATATTGTGTCTCAATCATTGTGTCCACCCTCCTGAGAATACTCACAATAACAAATATAATATTATAATAAGACTTAGATATACCTCTCTCTTGTACTGGTAACTAACCATGAAGTATAAATGGAGATGTAGTCACTTGCCAAGTCCTATGTCAGCACCAATATAAAACAATGGATGGGGAACATATCGTATGAATTGGAGATTCTAGATGAACAATAACATCAGTCATATGAGCTGATGGATCAGAGAAATGTCTCCTAACGTTACTCCTGGAAGCATTAGTAAGGTAGTATTCCTTTATGTGTGTGCTCATATGCTGGTAAGCCTGAACATGTGTTACTCACCCTTATATAAGGTATATTGCTACAGCAGAGTAGGTGTGGAACAAGGTACTTTACATGCAATACACCATATAATACCCTGTAATCATCATCATCATCTGCTAGGTTATAATACACTGTTACACCCCATCATCAGTGTCTTACCTCTATTCTCTCAATAGTAATAAGGACGATGTGTGTATGGTAAGTATGATACAGAGAATTACATATCAGAATCTATACAGCTGCCGCCATACTTCTGCTTCTCATACGTGTGCTACTGGCAGCAGTGAACATCTGAGTGAGAGTGCAGGGAAGACAGCAGAGTCTGATGAGAAAGAGATTGGATCTGCCTTTGCAGGGATGTACCACACCTGTCACCCCTGTTAGTATATAAAATAATAAATAATAGGGGTGTGGTCCATCCAGACGTGCTTTCTGGAGCTCTCCTCACTAAGTGGCTATTTATTTACCCTACCTGAGAGCTCTCAGCCGCCGCTGGGACCAAGACCCAATCCATTAAGTCACCCCACTCCTACTGCCCTAAAGCCGCTGGCTACGCTTACTCCGGGCAGCGTTTACTGCCGCAGCCTAGCAATGCTGCTGAAGCCACAGGCTGTATTCTGGTCACCTGACTTGGAGGTGCTTTTGGCTGCAGGGGTGAGATGGTTAGGGTTAGGCTGTGGGTAGGTGGGGATTTAGAGTTAGGCATCCCCAGAGAGGGATAGGGTTAGGCTGCTAGGGTGGGGGGGCTAGGCTGTGGGGGAGGGAGGGTTAGGCTGCAGAGAGAAGGGTAAGGCTTAGCACCACTGGGGAGGGTTAGGGACAGGTTGTGGGGGACGGAGGGCTAGGTTTAGGCTGCAGGAAGAAGGGTTAGCACCACTGTGGAGGGTTAGGGACAGGCTGTTGGGGAGGGAGGATTAGGCTGCAGGTAGGGGGTGTTAGGCATCCCCAGGGGAGGGTTAGGCTGTGAGGGAGATAGGCTGCGGATAGGGGGGGTTAGGCACCCCCCGGGGAGGGTTATGCTATGGGGGAGGGCGGGTTCGGTTGTGGGGGAGGGAGAGTTAGGGTTAGGCTTCAGGGAGAAGGGTTAGCACCGCTGGGTAGGGATAGGAACAGGCTGTGGGGGAGGAATGGTTAGGCAGCGTGTAGGGGGGGTTAGGCATCCCCCAGGGAGGGTTAGGCTGTGGGGGAGGGAGGGTTAGACCAGAGAGTGTTGGGAGGAGACTGGTCAGATCTCTGGGCTGGTAACACAGTGACATGATGTGAAGGAGAGAGCAGGAGTATAATAGTGGTTGAAGGCTCCTGATGTATGAGATACACCAGAGAGTGTGGGGAGGACAAAACGAATTGAAACAGCGCTTAGCATTTAATTAAAGCTTTTTTTATATTATTTTACTATAAAATTGAATAAAAATAAAAATAAAAGAATTATATAATTTATACAATTACCGGCCGGATTTCTTGTTTTTAGCAATCAATACATGACACAATTAATATATATAAAATACATAACTGTTGTACACAGCGAGAAAATTCCTCCTGAAGATATATATTTTTGTGCACAACAGGATATACTCCACTAATTAAGAGAAAAACTACTTTAATGACAGTTATGACTTGGCAGGCGTCCCTGCACTTATGATTTGCCCAATACTGTCCGTTTGGTTTAAGGAAAAGGATTTGGTAAATTACCTCCTTAATTACCAAATCGTTCCAGGCTGTCCTGAAAATGCAGATGGCAGCACAATGTTTGGAAAGATATTGTCCACTTTGTCCTTCCTTTAAACAGCAGAATATAAAGGCAGTCTCTGTGTAAAATGTGGGGGAGTTCAAATAACGGACTGTCCATGTATCAGCATAACGACATATCTCACAGCTATTTGTATTAAGCTGAAGAGAGTATCTTAATTTCAGCTTAATACAAATAGCTGTGAGATATGTCGTTATGCTGATACATGGACAGTCCGTTATTTGAACTCCCCCACATTTTACACAGAGACTGCCTTTATATTCTGCTGTTTAAAGGAAGGACAAAGTGGACAATATCTTTCCAAATCCTTTTCCTTAAACCAAACGGACAGTATTGGGCAAATCATAAGTGCAGGGACGCCTGCCAAGTCATAACTGTCATTAAAGTAGTTTTTCTCTTAATTAGTGGAGTATATCCTGTTGTGCACAAAAATATATATCTTCAGGAGGAATTTTCTCGCTGTGTACAACAGTTATGTATTTTATATATATTAATTGTGTCATGTATTGATTGCTAAAAACAAGAAATCCGGCCGGTAATTGTATAAATTATATAATTCTTTTATTTTTATTTTTATTCAATTTTATAGTAAAATAATATAAAAAAAAAGCTTTAATTAAATGCTAAGCGCTGTTCCAATTCGTTTTGTCTTGTTATAATCAATTGGTGGCTTACGAACCAGGAACCAGGAACGTGCAGCTAGCATTTGATTTAAACATTAGCGCCCAATTTTGAGTGTGGGGAGGAGACTGGTCAGATCTCTGGGCTGGTATAACACAGTGACATGATGTGAGAAGGAGAGCAGGAGTATAATAGGGGTTGATGGCTCCTGATGTATGAGATACACCAGAGAGTGTGGGGAGGAGACTGGTCAGATCTCTGGGCTGGTAACACACAGTGACATGATGTGAGGGGGAGAGTAAGAGTATAATAGGGGCTGATGGCTCCTGATGTATGAGATACACCAGATAGTGTGGGGAGGAGACTGGTCAGATCTCTGGGCTGGTAACACACAGTGACATGATGTGATGGGGAGAGCAGGAGTATAATAGGGGCTGATGGCTCCTGATGTATGAGATACACCAGAGAGTGTGGGGAGGAGACTGGTCAGATCTCTGGGCTGGTAACACACAGTGACATGATGTGAGTGGGAGAGCAGAAGTATAATAGGGGCTGATGGCTCCTGATGTATGAGATATACCAG
The DNA here is from genome assembly GCF_028390025.1 of Pseudophryne corroboree. Lineage (NCBI taxonomy): Eukaryota > Metazoa > Chordata > Amphibia > Anura > Myobatrachidae > Pseudophryne > Pseudophryne corroboree. The sequence goes on along the minus strand of NW_026967514.1, from coordinate 205,174 downwards.
AGAGTGTGGGGAGGAGACTGGTCAGATCTCTGGGCTGGTAACACACAGTGACATGATGTGAGGGGGAGAGCAGGAGTATAATAGGGGCTGATGGCTCCTGATGTATGATACACCTAACACACAGTGACATGATGTGAGGCGGAGAGCTGGAGTATAATAGGGGCTGATGGCTCCTGATGTACAATATACCCTAGAGAGTGTGGGGAAGAGACTGGTCAGATCTCTGGGATGGTAACACACAGTGACATGATGTGAGGGTGAGAGCAGGAGTATAATAGAGGTGATGGCTCCTGACTCCATACTGGGAAAAAACAAATTCCTCATTAATTTGTACTGACAGAGGAGGGTGTAGGATAAGAGATTGATGTAGTGACTGAGGAAGGAGAATATGTGACTCTCTTCTATAATAAGTGTTTATTACTCACCTGTGCTGATATCTGTAGGGATCTCCTCCTCCTTACACTGCTGATCACCCCTCACATACGTCTCTTCTTCTACCTCTGTATCTTCTGTCTCTATATCAGTCACATATGTCTCTTCTTCTCCCTCTGTATCTTCTGCCTTCATATCAGTCACGTACATCTCTTCTCCTTCTATATCTTCTGCCTTTATATCAGTCACATACGTCTCTTCTTCTCCCTCTGTATCTTCTGCCTTCATATCAGTCACATACGTCTCTTCTTCTCCATCTATATCTTCTGCTTTCATATCAGTCACATACGTCTCTTCTTCTCCATCTATATCTTCTGCCTTTATATCAGTCACATACGTCTCTTCTTCTCCCTCTATATCTTCTGCCTTTATATCAGTCACATACGTCTCTTCTTCTCCCTCTATATCTTCTGCCTTTATATCAGTCACATACGTCTCTTCTTCTCCCTCTATATCTTCTGCCTTTATATCAGTCACATATGTCTCTTCTTCTCCATCTATGTCTTTTGCCTTTATATCAGTCACATACGTCTCTTCTTCTCCCTCTATATCTTCTGCCTTTATATCAGTCACATACGTCTCTTCTTCTCCCTCTGTATCTTTGATTTTAATATTATTTAATTGGGCTTCACCCTATGTAAACAAGACAAATATAATGACACACAGCTCCTCTACACAAATATAGTGACAGTCACTTTGGTTTATTGGGGAGACCCTATAGCCCACCTACCTGATCCTCCTGTGGGATCCTGTGATACTCCTCTGTACAGTCCTGGGTATACAGAGGACGGGGACATCTCTCTGAGATATCTCGGTTACTGGGTCCTTCTGTAGGAGACACACAGTGACTGAGTACAGTGTATATATGTGATTATCAGATGATGTGTGTATATAGGGGGCCCCCATACCTGCTCTCCCCTGTACAATACATGACAGTCTCCTCTTATCCAGAGATGTGAGGGGCCGGTGATTCTCCATCATCACGTCCTTGTACAGACCCCTGTGTTCCTCTATATACTCCCCCTCCTGCATGGAGACATAGACAGTGACATCATGACACCTTATAGGAACCTGACACAGAGTGATACAGTCATCACCCAGACACGTCCTCTGGTGTTACTGTATAAGGTACCATTCCCAGGAGTCACCTCTCCAGTCATCACCCAGACACATCCCCTGGTGTTACTGAAAAATGCCCCATTCCCAGCAGTCATCTCTCCAGTCATCACCCAGACACATCCCCTGGTGTTACTGTATAATGTCCCATTCCCAGCAGTCACCTCTCCAGTCATCACCCAGACACATCCCCCGGTGTTACTGTATAATGTCCCATTCCCAGCAGTCACCTCTCCAGTCATCACCCAGACACATCCCCTGGTGTTACTGTATAATGCCCCATTCCCAGCAGTCACCTCTCCAGTCATCACCCAGACACATTCCTGGTGTTACTGCATAATGCCCCATTCCCAGCAGTCACCTCTCCAGTCAGCAGCTGAATGATCTTGTTGGTGAGTTCCAGGATCTTTTGGTCATTGGGTCTCTCATGTATTAGTGAGTCAGGTGGAGGCACTGGGATGTGGCTCTGGGTTCTACTCAGACCTCCTGACACACAGGGATGGCTGTTGAGTATCTCACACTCATTGGATGTCTTCTTCACTACTGTGTAATCCTGAGTAAGGGAGGAGACATCAAATATCAATATATACACTCCCAGACCCCCCCCCCTCACCTCCCCAGGCATGTCCCTTTATTATTACTATAGGTATAAGTGACTTCACAGTGATGCTTCTAAATCATCTCACCTCCCCAGTCATGTCCCTGTATTATTTCTATAGATATGAGTGACGTCACTATGAAGCTCCAAAATCCCTTCACCTCCCCAGTCATGTCCCTGTATTATGACTATAGATATTAGTGACGTCACTGTAATGCTCTCGGATCCCCTCACCTTCTCAGTCATGTCCCTGTATTACTACTATAGATAAAAGCAATGTCACTGTATAGCTCCCAGATCCGCTAACCTCCCCAGTCATGGCCCTGTATAATTACTATAGATATGTGATGTCACATTGACGCTCCCAGATCCCCTCACCTCCCCAGTCATGTCCCTGTATTATTACTATTGATAGAAGTGATGTCACTTTGACACTCACAGATTCCCTCACCACCCCAGTCATATCCCTGTATTATTACTATAGATAAAAGTGACATTACTGTGACGCTCCCAGATCCCCTCACCCCACCAAGTCACATCTCTGTATTATTGCTACAGATATAAGTGAGGTCATTGTGACGCTCCCAGATCCCCTCACCTCCCCAGTCATGTCATTGTATTATTACTATAGATATGTGACTTCACAGTGATGCTTCCAGATCCCCCCACCTCCCCAGTCATGTCCCTGTATTACTATAGATATGAGTGACGTCACTGTGACACTCCCAGATCCCCTCACCTCCCCAGTCATGTCCCTGTATTATTACTATAGATATGTGAAGTCACTGTGAAACTCCCAGATTCCCTCACCTCCCCAGTCATGTCCCTGTATTATTACTATAGATATAAGTGAAGTCACTGTGAAACTCCCAGATTCCCTCACCTCCCCAGTCATCTCCCTGTATTATTGCTATAGATATAAGTGACATCACTGTGCCACACCCAGATCACCTTACCTCCCCAGTCATGTCCTTGTATTATTACTATAGATATGTGACATAATTGCGCCTCTCCCAGATCCCCTCACCTCCCCAGTCATGTCCCTGTATTATTACTAAAGATATGTGACTTCACAGTGACGCTCCCAGATCCCCTCACCTTCCCAGTCATGTTCTCGTATTACAATAGATATAATTGGTGTCACAGTGACAATCCCAGATCCCCTCAACTCCCCAGTCATGTCCCTGTATTATTACTATAGATGTGAGTCACAGTGACGCTCCCAGATCCCCCTCACCTCCCCAGTCATGTCCCTGTATTATTACTATAGATATAAGTGATGTCACAGTGACTCTCCCAGATCCCCTCACCTCCCCAGTCATGTCCCTGTATTACTAAAAATAAGTGATGTTAGTTATGCTACTATACTCCCTCACCTCCCCATTAATGTCCCTGTATTATTACTATAGATATAAGTGACTTCACAGTGACGCTTCTAAATCATCTCACCTCCCCAGTCATGTCCCTGTATTATGACTATGGATATTAGTGATGTCACTGTAATGCTCTCGGATCCCCACACCTTCTCAGTCATGTCCCTGTATTACTAATATAGATAAAAGTCATGTCACTGTATAGCTCCCAGATCCACTAACCTCCCCAGTCATGTCCCTGTATTATTGCTATTGATATAAGTGATGTCACTGTGACACTCACAGATTCCCTCACCTCCCCAGTCATATCCCTGTATTATAACTAAAGATAAAAGTGACATTACTGTGACACTCAGAGATCCCCTCGCCCCTCCCAGTCACATCTCTGTATTATTGCTACAGATATAAGTGAGGTCATTGTGACGCTCCAAGATCTCACCTCCCCAGTCATGTCCCTGTATTATTACTATAGATATGAGTGACGTCACTGTGACGCTCCCAGATCCTCTCACCTCCCCAGTCACATCTCTGTATTATTACAATAGATAAAAGTGACATCACTGTGCCACTCCCAGGTCACCTTACCTCCCCAGTCATGTCCTTGTATTATTACTATAGATATGTGACATCATTGCGCCTCTCCCAGATCCCCTCACCTCCCCAGTCATGTCTCTGTATTATTACTATAGATATGTGACTTCACAGTGACGCTCCCAGATCCCCTCACCTCCCCAGTCATGTTCTCATATTATTACAATAGACTAGGTGCTTCATCGCGCCCTACGGGCGCTCTTCACACCGTCGCAAGGGGCTACGCCCCCTTAACAGGTCTGTGGTGTTACAGGGAGGCAGCTGCGTGTCGGCAGGTATGTGGTGGTGCAGGGAGGCTGCTGCGTGTCGGCATGTCTGTGGTGGTGCATGGAGGCTGCTGCGTGTCGGCAGGTCTGTGGTGGTGCAGGGAGGCTGCTGCGTGTCGGCAGGTCAGTGGTGTTGGAGGGAGGCTGCTGCGTGTCGGCAGGTCTGTGGTGTTGGAGGGAGGCTGCTGCGTGTCGGCAGGTCTGTGGTGTTGGAGGGAGGCTGCTGCGTGTCGGCAGGTCTGTGGTGTTGGAGGGAGGCTGCTGCGTCGGCAGGTCTGTGGTGTTGGAGGGAGGCTGCTACGTGTCGGCAGGTCTGTGGTGTTGGAGGGAGGCTGCTGCGTGTCGGCAGGTCTGTGGTGTTGCAGGGAGGCAGCAGTCTCCCTGCTTTCTTCTGCCTGTGCGGGTGTGTAGGGGGGAGCGACCACCTCCTCTGGATTTACCTCTAGCTGAGGGGCCAAAATCCCATTAAAAAAAAAAATGCCTGGAATTTGCATAAGGGGGCGTGGCTTCGTGGGCGTGATTAGGCCACGCCCCAATCCCACAGCAGGCTCAGCAATGAGATAGGGCCCCTTGTCTTAAGTGCCCTGGGCCCCCCAGACTCATAATCTGCCCCTGGGGGCATGCCAGCAGCTCACAGAGCGCTGGGCATGCCCCCTCACTGACGAAAACAGGGACCCTCCCGTGAAGCCACGCCCCTTTCGTTGACCACGCCCCCTTTTCGCCGTGTGGTGTTTTGTGTGTGTGTGTGTGTGGTGTTTTGTGTGTGTGTGCGTGTGTGTGTGTCCCTCCTGTCTGAAGAAAGCTGGGAGGTATGCACCCCTGCCTGTGACATGCCCATACCATCTGCTTCTGCTGCTGCTCTCCTATAGATTTGCCCAGTTCTGTGACTCATTTGAATAACTTCACCCACCACTGTAACTCCGCCCAGCGTTACAGCACAGAGTCACAGATTAAGACAAATATATAGGAGATATAAGTGATGTCACAGTGACAATCCCAGATCCCCTCAACTCCCCAGTCATGTCCCTGTATTATTACTATAGATGTGTGTCACTATGACACTCCCAGATCCCCTCACCCTCCCCAGTCATGTCCCTGTATTATTACTATAGATATAAGTTAGGTCACTGAGACACTCCTAGATTCCCTCACCTCCCAAGTCACGTCCCTCTATTATGACTACAGATATTAGTGATGTCACTGTGACGCTCCCAGATCCCCTCACCTCCCCAGTCATGTCCCTGTATTAGTACGATAGATATGTGATGTCACAGTGACGCTCCCAGATCTCCTCACCTTCCCAGTCATGTCCCTGTATTATTAGTTTAGATATAAGTGATGTCACAGTGACACTCCCAGATCCCCTCACCTCCCCAGTCATGTCCCTGTATTATTACTATATATGTCACGTCACTGTGCGTCTCCTAGATCCCCTCACCTCCCCAGTCATGTCCCTGTATTGCTATAGATATTAGTGATGTCACTGTGACACTCCCAGATCCACTCACCTCTCTAGTCATATACGTATTATTAATATAGATATAAGGTCACAGTGGTGCTCCCAGATTCACTCACCTCCACAGTCATGTCCCTTTATTATTACTATAGATATAAGTGATGTCAATGTGACACTCCCAGATCCCCTCACCTCCCCAGTCATATACCTGTATTATTACTATAGACATAAGTGATGTCACAGTGATGCTTCCAGATCCCCTCACCTCCCCAGTCATGTCCCTGTATTATTACTATAGCTATAAGATCACAATGATGCTCCCAGATCCTCTCACCTACCCAGTCATGTCCCGGTATTATTACTAGAAATATAAGGTCACAGTGATGCTCCCAGATCCTGTCACCTCCCTAGTCATGTCCCTGTATTATTACTATAGATATAAGTGATGTCACTGTGACACTCCCAGATCCTCTCACCTCCCCAGTCATGTCCCTGTATTACTATAGACATAAGTGATGTTACTGTGACACTCCCAGATCCTCTCACCTCCCCAGGCATGTCCCTGTATTATTACTATAGATATGAGTTCACTGTGATGCTCCCAGATACACTCACCTCCCCAGTCATGTCCCTGTATTATTGCTATAGATAAAAGGTCACAGTGATGTTCCCAGATCCTCTCACCTCCCCAGTCATGTCCCTGTATTATTACTATAGATATAAGTGATGTCATTACCCTCACCTACCCAGTCATGTCCTTTATTATTACTATAGATATAAAAGTGATGTCACTGTGACACTCCCAGATCCTCTCGCCTCTCCAGTCATGTCCCTGTATTATTACTATAGATATTAGTGATTTCACTGTGACACTCCCAGATCCTCTCACCTCCCCAGTCATGTCCCTGTATTATTACTATAGATTTGAGTTCACTGTGACGCTCCCAGATCCACTCACCTCCCCAGTCAGCAGGTAAATGATCTCCAGGGTGATATTTATTATCCTCTCAGTCCTGTGACTCCTGTCTTTGTCCATCCTTGATGAATTAGAGAGAATACAGAAGGTGTGATGTGTAATAAAGACTCCGTTCCTCACAGCTGGAGTTCTTTGGAATAAATATAATACATAAAACATATTGCACATGTAACATAGTAAATATGGAATAGAGTGGTCATTAAGTCTCCTATTTCCCCACAGCCATAGAGTCCTGGTCAGTGTCTCCGAGGTTCCTGTGACCCAGCCCCATAAGGCTGTACTGCATAGTGGGCCTGATCTAGAGTGTAGCGCTATTGTGGGTGGAGTCACAATTAGCTGATGTTCAGTACACTGTGAAGGGACAGGGTCTCCTGGAAAAGCGGCAGGAGCCAAGCAGGGGAAAGGTTGCAGGAGAAAGGTGGCAGGAGACAGGCAAGGGAATGTCGGCCGGAGACAGTCAAGGGGTGGCAGGAGACAGGCAGGGGGAAGGCGGCTGGAGACAGGCAGGGGGAAGGCGGCTGGAGACAGGCAGGGGGGGGCGGCAGGGTGGGGGTGGCAGTAAACTGGCATGAGGCTGTAGGGTGGGTGGTGGCAGGAGACATGCACGGGAAAGGAGGCAGGAGACAGGCAGGGGAAAGGCAGCCAGAGACAGACAGGGGAAAGGCAGCCGGAGACAGACAGGGGAAAGGCGGCCGGAGACAGACAGGGGAAAGGCGGCCGGAGACAGACAGGGGAAAGGCGGCCAGAGACAGACAGGGGAAAGGCGGCCAGAGACAGACAGGGGAAAGGCGGCCGGAGACAGACAGGGGAAAGGCGGCCGGAGACAGACAGGGAAAGGCGGCAGGAGACAGACAGGGAAAGGCAGCAAGACACAGATAGGGGAAAGGCAGCCGGAGACAGACAGGGGAAAGGCAGCCGGAGACAGACAGGGGAAAGGCGGCAGGAGACAGAAAGGGGAGCAGCCGCATGGAGTAACATGAGATGGGGCTCGGACGGGATCAGCAGCAGCAGCCACGAGCGGGGTACAGTGCCAGCTGCCTGCAGGCTATAACCCGGCCCTCCCATACCAGAGGCTCTAGCCATGCTAGACCTGCAGCCCCCTGCCTCCTACCCACACCCTCTGCAGCCTAGGAAGGATGAGCAGCTGGGAGCCCCCTGAGGTGGATGAGCGAGGAAGCCCCCTGGAGGAGTAAGTGCCGCTCTCTGTGCCTGCTTCTAGATGCTGCCCTCCCCTACTTGCTGCATGGGTGCAGATGTTGGCAGCGCACACAGCATGAAAACACAAGGTCTGTTGGCGCTGGGCAGGTCTGTGATGGTATACACCTTAGGATTAGCAGCCACCTGGAGAGGGGTAGCCGGCCTCCTCAAACAGAGACAAATGTGGGGAATAGCAGGTAGGCGCTCTATCTAAATGATGCAGCCATAACATAATTAAAAACACTGTTTATTACACACAAGAAAATAAAAACAATATAAACAGTAATATAGACCAAAACATATACTAATGGGTGTTACCCTGAGGTATATGATATCTCTGGTATAAATGATATACACAATGAGTATACACAAAGGTATCACTGATAAAATCAATGTAAAAGGAAAACGCTGATCCTTCTACATAGGAGACTCTCAGAGGATTTGTCAGTCTCTTATAGTAAATTAGCAGCCCACAGTGTGAGTGAGAAGAAATCCTCCAGCTGATATGGTCCATACAGGAATGTGTCCTGAACCAGAGTGACCTTTATATGGTAATTGTCCATCCGCTTAGTTCCGGTGTAACAACAAAGTGAGTTACATGTGTATAGATGTGATGGTGGTCAGTAGTCACTGCACCAGTGTTGGTAGTCCTTGCGACACAAAGTTGATACTGCAGACCCGCTCCGTATCACCCTTTGCCCGGGTGAAGAAGCTGCGGGCGGCGCGGTCTGCTATGAGCTGTTCCTTGTCGTGCGGTGCAATGTGGATGCGCAGAGCCGCTGTCTCGTACTCCCAGCACGGGTGAGGTTTGTATCAGCAGCACAGTGTCTGGACTTACCCGGAATAGGGAGGAACACATGGTGCAGTCTCTCCACGATGTTCATTTCATATTTGCCGGCAATTGGTGAACCATCAGCTATTGGAGGTTGTATCTTCTTCTGTGGGCACTACAAGTATCAGCGATCCCTCTCTCTGTGCCCTCAACGCGTTTCTCCGCACACCGGGCAGCTTTTTCAAGAGCTGGAGGATTTCTTCTCACTCACACTGTGCGCTGCTAATTTACTATAAGAGACTGACAAAACCTCTGAGAGTCTCCGATGTAGAAGGATCAGCGTTTTCCTTTTACATTGATTTTATCAGTGATACCTTTGTGTATACTCATTGTGTATATCATGTATACCAGAGATATCATATACCTCAGGGTAACACCCATTAGTATATGTTTTGATCTATATTACTGTTTATATTGTTTTTATGTTTTGGTTGCATCATTTGGATAGAGCGCCTACCTGGTATTCCCCAATTATTAGTAATGCTCTGCAGCTGTCACACTGCCAGTGGTGGAGTAATGCTCTGCAGCTGTCACACTGCCAGTGGTGGAGTAATGCTCTGCAGTGGTCACACTGCCAGTGGTGTAGTAATGCTCTGCAGCTGACATAATAATAATAACAGGACACCACAGACTGCTCCTCCTGTATAATAACAATAACAGGACACCACAGGCTGCTCCCCTTGTATAATAACAATAACAGGACACCACAGGCTGCTCCCACTGTATATTAATAATAACAAGACACCACAAGCTGCTCCCCCTGTATAATAATAACAGGACACCACAGGCTGCTCCTTCTGTATAATAATAATAACAGGACACCACAGGCTGCTCCTCCTGTATAATAATAACATGAAACCACAGACTGCTCCGCTCCGCCTGTATAATAATAATAACAGGACACCACAGGCTGCTCCTCCTGTATAATAACAATAACAGGACACCACAGGCTGCTCCCACTGTATAATAACAATAACAGGACACCACAGGCTGCTCCCACTGTATAATAACAATAACAGGACACCACAGGCTGCTCCCCCTGTATATTAATAATAACAAGACACCACAGGCTGCTCCCCCGTATAACAACAGGACACCACAGGCTGCTCCCCCGTATAACAATAACAGGACACTACAGGCTGCTCCCCCTGTATAATAAAAATATCAGGAGTGGACACCACAGGTTGCTCCCCCTGTATAGTAATAATAACAGGACACCACAGGCTGCTCCCCCTGTATAGTAATAATAACAGGACACCACAGGCTGCTGCTCCCCCTGTATAGTAATAATAACAGGACACCACAGGCTGCTCCCCCTGTATAGTAAGACGCCATTACCTGATCTCCACGGACACTGGGAGGCTGCAGCTGTCGATGAAAACTCACTTCCTGTATGTGGAACGCACAGCCCGGAAGTAAGGTGGAACGCACAGGCCGGAAGTAAAGAGTGATTGGCACAAGCTGATTCCTAGTGACTGGTTCCTCCCCTCCCACACTCCCGCCCTCTGTAATGACTATTACTATACATGTCCTGAGTGCAGGAGGCCGGCGGCCATTTTCTTGTAGACCAGTTAGGCAGCAACAATAGGTTCCCTGGCCGTGTAGTGACGTCAGGAGCGGCGGCCATTTTCCCCTGGTCTGAGCTCCGCCTTCCTTCTATCATTCCCACAAGGCAGCAGGAGCAGAGAGCAGCCATTGCTGTGTCTGGCAGCAGGTAATGATATTATTATTATTATTCTATAGGCTGAGCAGCTCTGGTGTCAGGTTCTGTACTACAAGGGGAGCAGCCTCTGGTGCCTTGTTATAGTGCAGCTGGAGCAGCCTCTGGTGCTGCATTATCCCTGTACAGGTGGCTGACACTCTAGTGTCCTCTTACTGTAATACAGGTGGCACAGACCTCAGCGTTACCGTAATACAGGTGGCGCAGACCCCGCCATTACCGTAATACAGGGGACGCAGACCCCGCCGTTACCGTAATACAGGTGGCGCAGACCCCGCCGTTACTGTAAGACAGGTGGCACAAGACCCCGCCGTTACCGTAATACAGGTGGCTCAGACCCCGCCGTTACCGTAATACAGGTGTCGCAGACCCCGCCGTTACCGTAATACAGGTGGCGCAGACCCCCCATTACCGTAATAAAGGTAGCGCAGACCCCCCATTACCGTAATACTGGTGGCTCAGACCCCGCCGTTACCGTAATACAGGTGGTGCAGACCCCGCCGATACCGTAATACAGGTGGCGCAGACCCCACCGTTACCGTAATACAGGTGGCACAAGACCCAGCCGTTACCGTAATACAGGTGGCGCAGACCCCACCGTTACCGTAATACAGGTGGTGCAGACTCCGCCGTTACTGTAATACAGGTGGTGCAGACCCCGCCGATACCGTAATACAGGTGGTGCAGACCCCCCCATTACCGTAATAAAGGTAGAGCAGACCCCCTATTACCGTAATACTGGTGGCTCAGACCCCGCCGTTACCGTAATACAGGTGGTGCAGACCACGCCGTTGCCGTAATACAGGTGGCGCAGACCCCGTCGTTACCGTAATACAGGTGGCACAAGACCCAGCCGTTACCGTAATACAGGTGGCGCAGACCCCACCGTTACCATAATAGAGGTAGCGCAGACCCCACCATTGCCGTAATACAGGTTGCGCAAGACCCCGCCGTTACCGTAATACAGGTGGCTCAGACCCCGCCGTTATCGTAATACAGGTGGCGCAGACCCCGTTGTTACCGTAATACAGGTGGCGCAAGACCCAGCCGTTATCGCAATACAGGTGGTGCAGACCCCACCGTTACCGTAATACAGGTGGCGCAGTCCCCGCTGTTACCGTAATACAGGTGGCGCAGTCCCCGCCATTACCGTGATTCAGGTGGCGCAGAACCCGCCGTTACTGTAATTCTATAAACGGGACATTACAGGTGTTGTGTCCTGTGGCATTGTACTATACAGGTGGAGCGGCATATGTTGTATTAATATTCAGGGGAGCTGTATTAAAATACAGGGGAGTGGCATGTGTTGTCCTACTGTACAGGGGGAGCGACCTGGGGCATCCTCCTATACAGGGTGTCACAACTGAGGGCCTGAGCTGACGGGAGGCAGCCTCAGTTGTAGGGGCTGAGATGTAACGGAACCTGGGAGGTTGTATCAGACCCCTAGACATGTAAGTAACATGTAGAATAAGTGCCCGAAGGCGTGACCACGACAACCAGGATAAAAGTCAATGATGTTTATTATGACAAACTCCGTAACACAGCAGCAGTAAAAGGAAACATAAAAGTCAACAGAGGATAAATACAATTCCTGGGTACTACAGGGTGGCAAGGGCCACAGGCACTGGTAGTGTGAGACAGTTCTTATAATCTTCTAGTTGGAAAGTCCTTACCAGGCCTGACTGTAGCAATGGAGAGAACCCAGGATCGTACCAGCCGGTGTTCCAGGAAAGGCTGGACTGCTGAAGATAAAACGGCTGCTGTGGATACTGGCTGGAACCAGACTGTTGTTGATACGGAGTGGATACTGGCTGGGACCAGTTAAATAATAAACAAACTTGAGAGCGATGAAATAATAATGAAGTTTGGAGTTTGAGAGCGGTGAAATAATAATACCGGTGGAGAGTGGTAAACTGCAGAAAAGGACACCGGCCCTTTAAGAGAAGCTGTACACTGCTGGAAGCTGGGCTGGAAGCAGGTGATTGTTTGAGCTGGAAACAGGTGAGTCCAGAATGGATCGGAGAGTCAGGCTACACCGCAGATGGAATGCTGGTGCGGGTCTCTGTAGCAGAAGTCTGGAGACAGGATCTGGAACCTGGAAGACAACCACAGGAGAGAGACAAACTGGAACTAGGTTAGACAGCCAAAGCACTGACGCCTTCCTTGCTCAGGCACAGCTTACTTATACCTGCAGCAAGGAAGGGGTTGGCTAGGCAATTATGCAAGTCAACAATACAGACAGCAGATTGGTGGAAATGATCAGATGACAAAATCCAAGATGGCTGCGCCCATGCAGACACTTGGAGGGAAGTTTGGTTTGTAATCCATGTGAGAATTGAAACAGTAATGGCGACGCCGGCCACAGGAGACAGGGGACGCCAGACTGACAAGCGCACATTTAACCACGCGGGCACAGCGGAGGCCGCGGCTGATGAAATCACCACTCTGACATTCTGCATGTGGAAACTCAGGAACAGCGGGATCCGGTCCTGGAACGCTGAGCCAGCCTTAGGAGGCATCTGAAGGGTAAGTAATGGCGTCCAGATACCCGGATCGTGACAGCACCCCCCCCTTTAGGAGTGGCCCCAGGACACTTCTTAGGCTTTAAAGGAAACTTTGCGTGGAAATTTCGGACCAAGGCAGGAGCATGGACGTCTGAGGCATTGGTCCAAGAGCGTTCTTCAGGACCATAGCCCTTCCAGTCAATGAGGTATTGTAACTGACCGTAACGGAAACGTGAGTCCAAAATCTTGGCCACCTCGTACTCGACTCCCCGTTGAGTCTGAACTTTGGGAGCTGGAGGAAGTGCGGAATGAAACCGATTCAGGATCAGCGGTTTCAACAAAGAAACATGAAATGTCCTGGGTATTTTCAAGAAGGATGGTAACTGTAACCTGTAGGCAACAGGATTGATGACTTGTTCAATCTTGAAGGGTCCGATGTAGCGAGGTGCAAATTTCATGCTGGGAACTCTCAACCTCAAATTCTTCGTGGACAACCACACACGATCATCCACCTTGAGAGCAGGAACCGCTCTACGCTTCCTATCGGCAAACTTCTTATACCTGAATGAGGCTTTAAGCAGGGCTGCGCGGACGTTCCTCCAGTTATTTGAAAACTGACGCAAGGTGACATCCACTGCTGGAACAGAAGTTGCGGGAAGCGGTTGGAATTCTGGGACTTTAGGGTGGAATCCATAAAATGAAGAATGGTGTAGAAGAAGATGAGGAATGGTATTGATTGTTGTGGCTGAACTCGGCCCAAGGAAGGAGTTGAACCCAGTCATCTTGAGAGGAAGACACATATATACGGAGGAAGGCCTCCAAGTCCTGATTCACCCTCTCGGTTTGACCATTGGTCTGAGGATGGTAAGCCGTGGAAAACTTTAACTTGACTTGGAGGGCTTGACACAAACTTCGCCAAAATTTGGCTACAAATTGTACTCCACGATCCGAGATGATCTCTTCAGGAAGACCGTGAAGTCGGAAGATCTCTTGTATAAACACTTGAGCCAACTTGGAAGCTGACGGAAGACCGGTGAGAGGAATGAAATGTGCCATCTTGGTGAACCGGTCAACTACCACCCAGATGGTATTAAACTTGTTGCAGATAGGTAGATCGGAAACAAAGTCCATCGACAAATGGGTCCATGGTCGACGGGGAACAGATAATGGAACCAGTTGCCCCGCAGGCGACTGGCGGGAGACTTTGTGTTGGGCACACTTTGGGCAGGAGGCAATAAATTCCATAACGTCCTTCTTCAGAGTTGGCCACCAGTAGGACCTAGAAATAAATTCAAGGGTTTTCTGAATGCCTGTATGTCCAGCAAAACGGGAAGCATGGGCCCAATGCATGAGCTTCTTCCTTAGAACTGGCTTAACAAAACTTTTCCCTGGTGGAGGCGTAGAGTCCATCCCTACCGTGGAGAATGCCAACAGATTAATAATAGGATGCTTGTCTGCAGACTCGGACTCATTTTCTTGCTCCCATGAGCATCGGCCTTACGATTCTGAGAACCCGGACAGAACTGGAGTTTAAAGTCAAACCTAGAGAAGAAAAGTGCCCATCTGGCCTGACGAGGATTCAGACATTGTGCGCCTTTGAGATATAAAAGATTTTTGTGGTCAGTGAGTATGGTGATTGAGTGGGAAGCTCCCTCCAACAGGTATCTCCACTCCTCCAGAGCGAGCTTGATGGCTAGCAACTCCTGATCACCAATGGCATAGTTGCGCTCAGCTGGAGAGAACTTCCGGGAGAAGAAACTGCAAGGATGTAGATGTCCATCTTTGGCCCTCTGGGATAACACTGCTCCTACTCCAACGGAGGAGGCGTCTACCTCTAAGATAAAAGGAGAGTCGGTGTCGGGCTGTTTCAGAACTGGTGCAGAGATGAACCGTTGCTTCAGAAGGTGAAAGGCCTGTGTAGCTTCCTCGGACCACTTGGACGGATTAGCACCTTTCTTGGTTAATGCAGTGATAGGCGCCACAATGGTGGAAAAGTCTCGTATAAATTTTCTATAATAATTGGCGAACCCTAAGAACCTCTGGACCCCTTTGAGGCTTAAGGGTATAGGCCAATTCTGGATTGCTTGGAGTTTCTCAGGATCCATCTCTAGTCCGGAACCGGACACAATGTAACCTAGAAACGGAATGGTTTTAACTTCAAACACACACTTCTCCAATTTACAATAGAGGTGATTGACACGGAGACGGGAAAGAACCTCTTTTACCCAGAAACGATGATCTTCGAGATTATTAGCAAAGATGAGGATGTCGTCTAGATAAACCACGACATGGCGGTACAAGATGTCCCTGAAGATCTCATTCACGAAGTGCTGGAAGACTGCTGGAGCGTTGCTCAATCTGAAGGGCATGACGAGGTACTCATAATGTCCGTCACGGGTGTTAAAGGCGGTCTTCCACTCGTCACCCTCACGGATTCGGATGAGATTGTAGGCACCCCTCAAGTCCAGCTTTGTGAAAATGGTTGCACCACTAACTCTATCAAAGAGCTCGGTAATCAGGGGTAAAGGGTATCGGTTCTTGACGGTAATGTCGTTCAGACCTCTGTAGTCGATGCACGGACGCAGACCACCGTCTTTCTTCTTAACGAAGAAGAAGCCTGCGCCGGCTGGAGAAGAAGATGGTCGGATGAAACCCTTCGCCAGGTTCTCTTTGATGTACTCTTCCATGGAGTGTGTCTCGGGCAGAGACAACGGATAAGTTCGGCCTCGCGGTGGAACCTTCCCTGGAATGAGGTCGATTGGGCAGTCCCATTCTCTATGAGGAGGAAGGATATCAGCAGAGGCTTTACTGAACACATCCGTGAAGTCTTGATATGGAGGAGGCGGAACATCAGTTGACCTGGGGAAGGAAGAACAAACAGGAAGAACTTTGGCTAAACAAGTCTCAGCACAGGAGGGACCCCATGCCAGTATTTGCGTAGTCGTCCAGTCAATTGATGGGTTGTGGAGACGGAGCCATGGAAGGCCTAAAACCACTGGATGTGTGGCTCTTGGAATCACTAAAAAAGAAATATACTCAGAATGAAGAACTCCCACTCTCAGACGAACTGGAAGAGTCCTTAAGGAAATGACTGCGTCAAAAATCTTGCTGCCATCCACGGCAGTCAAAGAGATGGACGAGGACAGTCTCTCGGTGGGTAGGGACCACCGTTTAACATAAGCTTCGGTTATGAAATTCCCAGCTGCTCCGGAATCAAGGAGGGCAATGACGTTCCTGTAACGTTGAGCAATTTGGAGCGACACTGGGAGGTTACAGTCATGAGGAGATGGAGAGGAGATCATTACTCCTAGCCGGCCCTCTCCTTGGCGAGCTAGGATCTGGAGTTTCCCGGACGTTTGGGACAGGCATTGATAGTGTGCGACGGAGCTGCACAGTAGAGACAGAGAGACTCAGAGAGACGTCTTCGGCGCTCAGCGGGAGATAGACGGGAACGACTAATTTGCATAGGCTCATCCTTGGATGGAGATGGTTGACGAGGAGGAGGAGCAGAAGATTTAGGAGTAGATGATCTTCCTCGCTCGGTTGCTCTCTCTCTAAAACGTAGATCAACCTTCGAGCAAAGAGAAAATAGCTCATCCAACTTAGAGGGCAAGTCTCTGGTAGCTAACTCATCCTTGATGCGTTCTGATAAGCCATGCCAGAATGCAGCATACAGGGCCTCGTCGTTCCATGCCAGTTCGGATGCCAGGATTTTAAACTGTATAAGATACTGTCCCACAGTACGTGTTCCCTGGCGTAAACGGAGAATCTCAAATGAAGCAGATGTTATCCGGCCTGGCTCGTCGAAGATGCGCCTGAATGTAGCTACAAAGTCAGTATAGGAGGATAGCAGGGGATCAGACTTCTCCCATAAAGGTGATGCCCAGTCAAGGGCTGAGCCACTGAGAAGGGAGATGATATAGGCAATTTTGGTACGGTCACTGAAGAAATTGCCAGGTAGAAGCTCAAAGTGAATTTCACATTGATTGAGAAATCCCCTGCAGAACCTTGGAGAGCCATCAAATTTTGCTGGCGTTGGAAGATGAAGATGTGGACTGGAAATGGGTAAGGTGGGTGGGGTTACAGCTGGTGTCACTGTAGTGGACGCACCGGACGTGCCAGGTCCACGGAGGGTCGTTTGAATCCCATCCAGCCGTGTAGAGAGATCCTGGAGACAGCGGATGATGTGGCCCTGTGCAGCCTCCTGATGTTCAAGTCGGGCTGCCAGTTCTTGCATCGGCCTGGCTGCTTGATCCTGGTCTCCGGCTGGATTCATTAGGTCAGTGCTTACTGTCACAACTGAGGGCCTGAGCTGACGGGAGGCAGCCTCAGTTGTAGGGTCTGAGATGTAACGGAACCTGGGAGGTTGTATCAGACCCCTAGACATGTAAGTAACATGTAGAATAAGTGCCCGAAGGCGTGACCACGACAACCAGGATAAAAGTCAATGATGTTTATTATGACAAACTCCGTAACACAGCAGCAGTAAAAGGAAACATAAAAGTCAACAGAGGATAAATACAATTCCTGGGTACTACAAGGTGGCAAGGGCCACAGGCACTGGTAGTGTGAGACAGTTCTTATAATCTTTTAGTTGGAAAGTCCTTACCAGGCCTGACTGTAGCAATGGAGAGAACCCAGGATCGTACCAGCCGGTGTTCCAGGAAAGGCTGGGCTGCTGAAGATAAAACGGCTGCTGTGGATACTGGCTGGAACCAGACTGTTGTTGATACGGAGTGGATACTGGCTGGGACCAGTTAAATAATAAACGAACTTGAGAGCGATTAAATAATAATGAAGTTTGGAGTTTGAGAGCGGTGAAATAATAATACCGGTGGAGAGTGGTAAACTGCAGAAAAGGACACCGGCCCTTTAAGAGAAGCTGTACACTGCTGGAAGCTGGGCTGGAAGCAGGTGATTGTTTGAGCTGGAAACAGGTGAGTCCAGAATGGATCGGAGAGTCAGGCTACACCGCAGATGGAATGCTGGTGCGGGTCTCTGTAGCAGAAGTCTGGAGACAGGAGCTGGAACCTGGAAGACAACCACAGGAGAGAGACAAACTGGAACTAGGTTAGACAACCAAAGCACTGACGCCTTCCTTGCTCAGGCACAGCTTACTTATACCTGCAGCAAGGAAGGGGTTGGCTAGGCAATTATGCAAATCAACAATACAGACAGCAGATTGGTGGAAATGATCAGATGACAAAAATCCAAGATGGCTGCGCCCATGCAGACACTTGGAGGGAAGTTTGGTTTGTAATCCATGTGAGAATTGAAACAGTAATGGCGACGCCGGCCACAGGAGACAGGGGACGCCAGACTGACAAGCGCACATTTAACCACGCGGGCACAGCGGAGGCCGCGGCTGATGAAATCACCATGCTGACATTCTGCATGTGGAAACTCAGGAACAGCGGGATCCGGTCCTGGAACGCTGAGCCAGCCTTAGGAGGCATCTGAAGGGTAAGTAATGGCGTCCAGATACCCGGATCGTGACACAGGGGTAGTGGATTATGACATCCTACTATACAGGGGGAGCAGCCTGTGTTGCCCTTTTATACAGGGTAAGTGGCCTGTGGTGTTTTGTTACTTTTATTATATAGGGCGAGCGACATGTATTGTCTTTCTATACAGAAGGAGTGGCCTGTGTTGTCATATTACAGGGGTAGCATCCTGTACTGTCATAGTATACAGGGGGAGTGGCCTGTGTTGTCATAATATACAAGTGGAGGGACCTGTGGTGTCTTGTTACTATTATTATATAGGGTGAGCGGAATGTATTTTCTTTCTGTACAGAAGGAGTGGCCTGTGTTGTCATAATATACAGGGGCAGCGGCCTGTGTTGTCATAATATACAGGGGTAGCTTCCTGTGCTGTCATAGTATACAGGGGGAGCGGCCTGTGTTGTTATAATATACAGGGGTAGCTTTCTGTGCTGTCATAGTATACAGGGGGAGCGGCCTGTGTTGTCATAATATACAGGGGTAGCTTCCTGTGCTGTCATAGTATACAGGGGGAGCGGCATGTGTTGTCATAATATACAGGGGTAGCTTTCTGTGCTGTCATAGCATACAGGGGGAGCGGCCTGTGTTGTATTTATTATTTATTAGCAGTTTCTTATATAGCGCAGCATATTCTGTTGCGCTTTACAATTAGAACAGCAGTAATAGAACGAAACAGGGTAAAAACAGACAGACATAGAGGTAGGAAGGCCCTGCTCGCAAGGTTACAATCTATGGGGGAATAGGCATTGATACACAAGGATAGATGCTACCTGTTGCATAATGGTCCACCAGATTGCTAGGTTCTTAATGAGTTGCATGATATGATCACCCAGCAATGAGATGAGGTATAGACTGAGAACAGCAGAGGACTTAAGACTGAGCCTTGCAGTACTCCAACTGATAGAGGTAGAGAAGAAGAGATAGAATCAGAGAAGTGAACACTGAAAGAGCGATTAGATAGGTAGGATGAGAACCAGGAGAGGGCTTTGTCCTGAAGACCTAGAGATTGTAGTATTTGTATGAGAAGAGAGTGGTCAACAGTGTCATAAGCAGCAGAGAGATCTAGAAGAATGTGTAGTGTGTAGTGGCCTTTAGATCTAGCAGTGACTGGATCATTCACTACTTTGGTCAGTGCAGTGTCTGTGGAGTGTTGGGCATGAAAGCCTGACTGAAGTGGGTCCAATAAGTTGTGGGAGTTAAGAAAGTGTGTGAGGCGAGTGTAGGCAAGTCTCTCAAGTAGCTTGAAGGGATATGGTAGCTGAGAAATGGGACGGTAGTTAGAGAGTGTGTTTGGGTCAGAGTTGTGTTTGTTTAGTAATGGGAGTAATCACTGCATGCTTATACAGAGAAGGAAAGACACCAGTAGAGAGAGAGAGAGAGAGATTACAGATTTTAGTTAAGGTTGGGATAAGCAAAGGAGACAAAGTTTTACTGACCTGTGAGGGTATAGGATCAAGAGGAGAGGTAGTGTAATAGGAGGATGGAAAGACTGATGATACTTCATCTTCACTTGTGGGATCAAATGAAGAGAAAGGGCCAGAGGGTTCAGGTAGGGAATTGAGCAGGTCACTGGCTGAGGAAGAGCGTACCATTTTGTGAAGATACGGGGTTCTTCTAATCACTCAGACACAGAGCCGATGAAACCAAAGTGACGGTTTCTTTCTCACAGCACACAGGAATAGATAATTCACAGGAAGCAGAAGTAAATATAGCCCAGAAACAGTATACAGGTAGCAGTCCAGATAGTAAGTCCCAGTAGAGGATTTAGGTCCACAGTAATTCCACACAGAAGTTCCAGATAAACAGGTCCATACAGCAGAACTATCACTGAATCCACACAGCAGTGATAGCAGATTAGTCCATACAGCACTGTTGATGCGTTCCACAAGGTACCCTGGCAGAGAATCACCCCTTAGCCAGAGTCCTGCGACTAACATGAGGAGCTGACCTGCGCAACCTCTTTTAAAACCTTCCAAATGCCCATCATGCCACGCTCACCTGGGGAGGAGACGCAGGTTCCTGATTGGTGGTATCCCACCTCAGGTATTTCCCTACTCCCTCCCACAGCTGGCCTTCTCCTGCTGACCACATGCTGGGTCAGGCTCCGAATTGTCTGTGAGAGACCAGGATGGGACAGGGGACAGTAAACAGAAGGAATAATGACAGGGAAATTGGTTTAAGTCCTGATTGTCCCCTGTGGAGGAGAAGCTTCAAAGAGACATAACCTGGTCCTCAAATGTATTTCCTGTGTGACCATATAAGGATCATAGATGGACTCAATAGGCATGGCAATGATAACCTGTAGTAACCTCATACCAGACTGGCATTCTCCTACAATAACATAACATGGCAGCACTAGGTGCCAGGTCACAGCACACCTGTATTTACCTGGGTAAGATTATAGTACAGAATGTATAGGGTAATGGATGAACACACACATGGGGTAATAGGGACACAAGCCAGAGAGACATGGGAACAGAAGGAATAAAAAGTACATTAAACGCTATAAAGATTGCAATGCCATAAATACAGTTTTACCCTCTGTCTCATATCTTTACATTCCTTCCTCTACTTTTTATTCCTGTTCTGAAGTGTTGAGGAAACATTACCACCCAGGAGCGGTGGGTGCAGGGGAGAGAACATCATGCATGTGTGTACCACCTGAGTCCCACAGGGTGATGTCACACCAGACCCATGTGGTAAGAGGCAGTAGTGTTAAACAACCAGCAAAGACAATATTACAATATGACACATTCATTTTCACCAGCAGGGGATTTAGCAATTCAGATGTTGGGTATCCCCACTCCGCAACATTGCAAACTTTTACACCCGGCCCACCTAGTGGGTGTACTAATACCTGTCCCTCTGGCACAACGGGGCAGGGAGTACCTTCCACCTCCCCCCCTTGCACAAGGAACAGCTGCCTAAAGGCAGGCCAATGTTGGAGTTCTGCCCCCAGCACTTCCGCAACTCTGTCCAGTCCTTCCTTCCTCAAACCCCAACTAGGGGGCTGGCAAATTTCCGTACAGCACGTGGTCTCAATACCTAGTGCTGAGGATGGACCCTTCATCAGAAACAATTCAGCTGGTGGCTGCAGGGGAGTCACCAGCACAGGCTGGTCCTGTGCCCGCGCTCCCCCCTCAAAAGCCAGTATCTCACCTGCAGCGCCTTCTGCGCCCTCCTCCTCCTGGATAACCTCCTCCCCCGCCAGTCCTGTGCGCTTGGTAGCTGGTGGGGTACCAGTCAGGGTTTTAACAACTGAAGCTTCCACTATTATCTCCACAACTTTCTCTTGCCCTGCAGATGGAAGGGGAGCGGGTTGCACTGTGCCTTCACCCAGGTAAAGGAGACAAGGTAACAAGCGGCATCTCCCAACCTCCACTTGATCTGTAGTTGCTTGGATCTGGCTTATGGCAGGCACATCCCTCGGCACATAGTTACAGTCCACACTTTCACAGGTATTACGGTGGTGCAACACATCCTTTTCTGGTTCCCGCTGTGATATTATGTTAACAGTCTCTGCTACCAATGTCACGTTTGAATCACAGGGTACGTACCAGTATTCACATCGCAGCTCCTCATTCTCCAACTCGTTAAAAGGGAATAATCCTTCATAATCTTCTTGTGGAGTTAGGATAGCAGGAGATACACAGGGCATTTTCTCATCAGCCTTCCTCAGTGAAATGAATGGGGCTGCCATTGCCAATCCGTCGCGATGAGCCTCCCCCAGCTGAATAAGCTGGGCATCCTGGAGCAAGAGGCCATCCGTGACTGGTATGTTTGTAGTCGGGCAGTGGAACAATACTCCCCCATCCATGGTGATCTCTTGGGCACAGTCTTCATAGATCCCCTGGCAGCTGGTTACTAGGTCTACATCTTCCACCTCAGCAAAAGGGAAGGTGTAGCGCAGCTCCTCCTGGGATGCCTGTATTGTGGGCATAGCCTTCACTTCAGCGCTAGCCTCTCCCAGCATAGTACACCGGGCAACTGCTTCCCTTGGGTGTGGGAGAAGGTGTTGCAGGCGGTGCCTTTCTGCATCCACCCTACAACACTGGTCTCGCCATGCTGGGGTATCCAGGAGCCCCCGATCCATTGCCTCTTCCTCTGCCACAATGAAGCACTCCTCCAGACACTCCAGCTGTTCCCACACACTCATTCCTGGGCCAAGACGAAGGATCCACGTCCGGTAATCGGTGAACGCTTTTGTTGGATCCCCCTGATCCTGGAGAATACGCTGGAGGATTTCCCTGCGAGTGCAGAATTGGAAAGGGATGCCTCGCAGCTGGCATTCTGCTATCAGCTCCTCCATGCTCATTTCTTCCAATGTGGTTATGGGCCCCGCTGACAATGACTTTGCTCCCTTTTTAACAGGCACTTGCAAGGCGGACCCCTCAGTCGTCTGCCTGGGTCGCAGCGGCCCCATTCTGATTATTTCCTCTGTCTCTAACCCAGAAGATAATTGATTCTGGACATGCACTTCAGCCTCAGAATATTGACTTCTCTGCATCAATTGGGTCACTGTAGCAATCACTTCCTCTGTGAATTCTACAAACTCTGGCTCCCCCAGCAGATTCCATGAGGCTGCCTCACTTTTACAGTGCAGGAATGCATCCCCCAGGTAACACAACTTGTCCTGTATGCTGGATACTCTCCAGCCACTGATCATCTGCCTAGCTTCATTCCAGTACTCCCAAATGTACTGCATCTTTATAGCAATCAATAACAGATCCGGCTTACCAGCCTGCCGATACACCGACACACCTCCATCCACGAGCTCCACTGCCCTGGGCGACTTGAGGCGTTCATTTTCTTTCCTTGGAAACATTTTATTTTGCACAGGACTAACACCTGCTCACTTGTTACCACCTCACTGCAGATCCTCTTGCATTACATATGGCCTGTTCCTCTGTTCTCTGCTGGGCCTTCACGCTTCCTGCGGTCGTTGTTTGGTGTCTGAATGATCCCACTGCTGCCGCCAAATGTGAAGATACGGGGTTCTTCTAATCACTCAGACACAGAGCCGATGAAACCAAAGTGACGGTTTCTTTCTCACAGCACACAGGAATAGATAATTCACAGGAAGCAGAAGTAAATATAGCCCAGAAACAGTATACAGGTAGCAGTCCAGATAGTAAGTCCCAGTAGAGGATTTAGGTCCACAGTAATTCCACACAGAAGTTCCAGATAAACAGGTCCATACAGCAGAACTATCACTGAATCCACACAGCAGTGATAGCAGATTAGTCCATACAGCACTGTTGATGCGTTCCACAAGGTACCCTGGCAGAGAATCACCCCTTAGCCAGAGTCCTGCGACTAACATGAGGAGCTGACCTGCGCAACCTCTTTTAAAACCTTCCAAATGCCCATCATGCCACGCTCACCTGGGGAGGAGACGCAGGTTCCTGATTGGTGGTATCCCACCTCAGGTATTTCCCTACTCCCTCCCACAGCTGGCCTTCTCCTGCTGACCACATGCTGGGTCAGGCTCCGAATTGTCTGTGAGAGACCAGGATGGGACAGGGGACAGTAAACAGAAGGAATAATGACAGGGAAATTGGTTTAAGTCCTGATTGTCCCCTGTGGAGGAGAAGCTTCAAAGAGACATAACCTGGTCCTCAAATGTATTTCCTGTGTGACCATATAAGGATCATAGATGGACTCAATAGGCATGGCAATGATAACCTGTAGTAACCTCATACCAGACTGGCATTCTCCTACAATAACATAACATGGCAGCACTAGGTGCCAGGTCACAGCACACCTGTATTTACCTGGGTAAGATTATAGTACAGAATGTATAGGGTAATGGATGAACACACACATGGGGTAATAGGGACACAAGCCAGAGAGACATGGGAACAGAAGGAATAAAAAGTACATTAAACGCTATAAAGATTGCAATGCCATAAATACAGTTTTACCCTCTGTCTCATATCTTTACACATTTCATCTCGGATTTATCAATCTTATCCTTGAAGTAGGAGGCAAGTTCTTGTGCACTGATACACAAAACACTAATATTTGCAGCGCCTGCATCAATTAAATAAAATCAGAAAAAATATTTAAAAAAATTCAATGGTGGGGACAATGCTTGGTATACGTTCACCAATATATAGGAGTTGTGTATTGCTCCTATTAGGAATAACTAGACGAAAGAAATATAATAGGGGCGCTCATATATCAAAACACTGTACCCAACAAGATAACAACCATGGAGTCCCAATAGGTATTAAAATTACTTTATTATAAATAACAAATACTTTTGTATCTGTATATATTGCTATTAAATATTAACTATTCTTGTACAATTGTGTAGCAATTTCATAACACTTGTATAATTAATTAACAGTACTTACAGAGTCATATAAAAAGCAGCTAGAAACCAAATACATATATTAATGTAATTGTTCAGTGGTAATATGACCAATATATCCAACCGGGCGTCCCCGGAAAGAAAATATTGGTTGTGGCTTAAAGACAACTGCTGGAAGATAAAAAAACATTTATATGCCAAGCCCAGGTGGGTGCCGGCACGGAACTGATGAGAAGAGAACCGTCAAGTCCAGTGGTGGAAAATCCGTTATGCGCTTGATGTATATTCTCCTCCAGGATTAAATCACCTCTTCCACTATAGCTGGATTGTATGGGTAATGGTCCCAAGATGTTAACACTGTTGATAGAAGCGGCGTGTGGACCGTGTCCACAGCGGGGATGGAATTGCCGCTAAATAGTGAAGATCCCGTGGTGGATATATAAAACATAGTAAATTTTTCAGACTGGGGGCAGTTTGTATTCCCGTCTCTTATACTGGATTTGAGGTGACTCGTACCTTGTTTGTGCTGCCACTACAGCTTTATCATTGGGCTAATTGACCCTGCGATATGGGCGCTGTTGGTATTGTCGGCATGTGAACCGCTGTTGCGGCGAGATCGATAAGGCCGCTGTATAAGGCCGTATGGTGAGAGTCCCGTGCTGGATGATATAAGCTGCAGTCAATTGTTCAAGCTGGAGGGGGATTAGCTTCCCGACTCCCGTGCAGGGCTTGAGATGGATTGATCGGTAATGTTCAAACAGGGCCGGTATATGGAGTAACCACCTGGACTGGTTTGTGCTGTTGTAGGCACTGATAGTAGCTAGTGGGGGAGGTGAGGGAGGGTAAAGAAGTGATTTAAATGTATTAAAAAGTTGCTTGGGGTTGGTGGCATGAGAAGAGATGAGAGATTGGAAGTATGTTTGTTTGGCAGTGTCTAGAGCCTGATGATAGGAGTGGTAGGTGGTCTTATATCTGAGGATTCTGAGATTTACGCCACTGACACTCTACTTTACGTGACAGTTTTTGTAGGTGTCTTGTTGCTTTAGAGTGCCATGGTTGACATCTAAGCCTACGTGGAGTGTGATGGGTAGCTGGAGCCACTTCATCAAGGGCACTCTCTAGGGTCTTGTGCAGGTGGGATACAGCAGTGTCAGGTGTGGTGAATGTAGAGATTGGTGAGACCAGTTGTTGCAGAGAAGTGAAAAGTTGTAGAAAATGTATATTGTTAGTATTTCTGCGGGTTAGAGGAGGCTTGCTAGGTTTTAGTGTCATAGAATTTAGAGTAATAGAAGAGATTGTGAAGGTGATCAGGTTGTGATCAGAGAGAGGGAAAGGAGTGTTAATGAATTCAGAAACTGAGCAGAGCCTGGTGAACACAAGATCAAGGCAGTGGCCTTCCTGGTGTGTAGAGGTGTCAGACCATGGGTGTGGCCAAGAGAGAAGGTTAGAGAGAGAAGTTTGGAGGCATGAACAGATTGTGGACTGTCAAGAGCTATATTGATATCGACCCATAATGATGGTGGAGATGTCAGAGGATAAGATGTGTGGGAGCCAGGCAGAAAAATCTTCTAGAAATTGTTCGGGTTACCCAGGAGGGCGATAAATAGCTGCAACACGCAGAGAGAAGGGGGTGAAAATCCTGATAGAGTGAACTTCAAATGATGTGAATGTGAGTGATGGAACCTGAGGTAGAAA
This sequence comes from Pseudophryne corroboree, assembly GCF_028390025.1. Lineage (NCBI taxonomy): Eukaryota > Metazoa > Chordata > Amphibia > Anura > Myobatrachidae > Pseudophryne > Pseudophryne corroboree. The sequence continues at coordinate 178,598 of NW_026967514.1, read as the reverse complement.
AGTGTAGGTGGAAAATTGGGACAGTAAGATTCCAACCCCACCACCTTTACTATTACCAGGCCTGGGGGTGTGTGTGAAGTGGAAACCACCGTGTGACAGTGCTGCAGGGGAGGCCGTGTCTGATTGTGTGAGCCAGGTTTCTGTTATAGCCAGCAGATAAAAGTTGTGAGATATGAAGCGGTCATGGATGGATGTTAATTAGTTACAAACAGAGCGTGCGTTCCATAAGCCACATTTTAGTGACTTGGAGGGGGATGGTAGACACGTGATATTTATGAGGTTAGATGGCGTTCTATGTTGTTTTAAGATAGCTGAGTGTGAGAGGGACAGGTGGTTGGGGCATGGATTTGGTGATATGGCACCAGCTAATAAAAGCAGAAGAGTGAGATAAATATTGGATGTCTGCGAGTGTTTATTCTGGTGGCCAATTGTGGTTGTCAAAGTACTTGCACAGAAGTAAGTATAAAGCTCATGAGTGGTTAGAAGAGGGGAGTGGAGAATAGAAGCTGTAATGTGCACAGAGGGGTGAGTTTTAGGGTGAGTGTAGAATGTGATACATTTGATGAGAATTCCATGAATTGAAATAAGAAACAGTAGTTTGATGAACATGCTGTGGTCGTTTGTGAGATCATTTTGGGTTAAGTGGTTTAAGTAAGTTACCTTTCCTTGATGGTGCTCAAAGTTTGTTCAGCTGTTTAACTGTTCTGATAACACACTTCTTAATTCCACGCAAGCAGTGGTGACTGCCGGGAATGGGGCATTATACAGTAACACCAGGGGATGTGTCTGGGTGATGACTGGAGAGGTGACTGCTGGGAATGGGACATTATACAGTAACACCAGGGGATGTGTCTGGATGATGACTGGAGAGGTGACTGCTGGGAATGGGACATTATACAGTAACACCAGGGGAGGTGTCTGGGTGATGACTGGAAATGTGACTGCTGGGAATGGGACATTATACAGTAACACCAGGGGATGTGTCTGGGTGATGACTGGAGAGGTGACTGCTGGGAATGTGGCATTATACAGTAACACCAGGGGATGTGTCTGGGTGATGACTGGAGACGTGACGGCTGGGAATGGGACATTATACAGTAACACCAGGGGATGTGTCTGGGTGATGACTGGAGAGGTGACTGCTGGGAATGGGGCATTATACTGTAACACCAGGGGATGTGTCTGGATGATGACTGGAGAGGTGACTGCTGGGAATGGGGCATAATACAGTAACACCAGGGGATGTGTCTAGGTGATGACTGGAGATGTGACTGCTGGGAATGGGACATTATACAGTAACACCATGGAATGTGTCCGGGTGATGACTGGAGAGGTGACTGCTGGGAATGGGGCATTATACAGTAACACCAGGGGATGTGTCCGGGTGATGAACTGGAGAGGTGACTGCTGGGAATGGGGCATTATACAGTAACACCAGGGGATGTGTCTGGGTGATGACTGGAGAGGTGACTGCTGGGAATGGGACATCATACAGTAACACCGGGGATGTGTCTGGGTGATGACTGGAGAGGTGACTGCTGGGAATGGTGCATTATGCAGTAACACCAGGAGACGTGTCTGGAAGATGACTGGAGAGGTGACTGCTGGGAATGGGACATTATACAGTAACACCAGGGGATGTGTCTGGGTGATGACTGGAGATGTGACTGCTGGGAATGGGACATTATACAGTAACACCAGGGGATGTGTCTGGGTGATGACTGGAGAGGTGACTGCTGGGAATGGGGCATTATACAGTAACACCAGGGGATGTGTCTGGGTGATGACTGGAGAGGTGACTGCTGGGAATGGGACATTATACAGTAACACCAGGGGATGTGTCTGGATGATGACTGGAGAGGTGACTGCTGGGAATGGGACATTATACAGTAACACCAGGGGATGTATCCGGGTGATGAACTGGAGAGGTGACTGCTGGGAATGGGGCATTATACAGTAACACCAGGGGATGTGTCTGGGTGATGACTGGAGAGGTGACTGCTGGGAATGGGACATTATACAGTAACACCAGGGGATGTGTCTGGATGATGACTGGAGAGGTGACTGCTGGGAATGGGACATTATACAGTAACACCAGGGGATGTATCCGGGTGATGAACTGGAGAGGTGACTGCTGGGAATGGGGCATTATACAGTAACACCAGGGGATGTGTCCGGGTGATGACTGGAGAGGTGACTGCTGGGAATGGGACATTATACAGTAACACCAGGGGATGTGTCTGGGTGATGACTGGAGAGGTGACTGCTGGGAATGGGGCATTATGCAGTAACACCAGGAGACGTGTCTGGAAGATGACTGGAGAGGTGACTGCTGGGAATGGGACATTATACAGTAACACCAGGGGATGTGTCTGGGTGATGACTGGAGATGTGACTGCTGGGAATGGGACATTATACAGTAACACCAGGGGATGTGTCTGGGTGATGACTGGAGAGGTGACTGCTGGGAATGGGGCATTATACAGTAACACCAGGGGATGTGTCTGGGTGATGACTGGAGACGTGACGGCTGGGAATGGGGCATTATACAGTAACACCAGGGGATGTGTCTGGATGATGACTGGAGAGGTGACTGCTGGGAATGGGGCATAATACAGTAACACCAGGGGATGTGTCTGGGTGATGACTGGAGAGGTGACTGCAGGGAATTGGGCATTATTGTCAGATTGTGTTTAGGCTGTGTCCCCGGAGGGGGCGCTAGTGGGTCAGTGGAGGTAGATGGGAGAAAACGAGGAGGCTGGATAACGTTCCTGCGCATGAGCGCAATGATATTTATTAGCAGATGATAATAACAGAGTGGTAGCAGAAATAATAATAACAAACGGAAATGTCAATCACTCAGCATAATAGCTGAAAGTCTATGGCACTGGATGACAGATGACTTGAAGAAATAATAACCGGTAATATAATAAACAGAAGAACAGGTGCTTGTGAAATGGTTCTGGTTTGGAAACCAGTGCAGGTTTTAAAACAGGAAACTTTAGGCAGCAAGGTGTAGAATGGCAAACCTGAGCAGAGGCAGGAGTCTGACTTCACAGTGCAGGTGATGAAGCACTGGCAGCAGCAAGCTGTATCACAGGTGGAGGAATGAAGCACACCTGGAGTCAGTCTCAACTGCAGGCTGAAGCACACAAGGTGGTGATGAGTGTGAAGCCTGTTGGAAGTAGCAGGTATTGCTGGGCCTTGAAGTTCCACGGAGTAGTGCAGATAACCAGGAGTACAAGTCTTTAGACAGAGAGCCAGGAACACGGGAGCAACAGGAACAGATCCTTTCACATGGGTCGCAGGAGTGACACAAAGTCCAGGATGCCTGCAGACTGATCCTGCAGTCTCTTATGTACCCCTTGGTCCACAGGGATTGGGTGAGTGAGGGAAAGTGGGTGCGGCCAAGCACCGGATTGGCCGCTGTATACTGGCTGTTAGCAAACTGTCATGGCGGCGCCCACGCCGCGGCCCAGCGGGAACGCGGCGCGATACACGCCCGCTGTCACAGGAGCGCTCCCAGGCCCGCGATGGTGCCCCATGGCAGGGACACAGGTGACAGGCGACCGCAGGGAGCCAGGACGGAGTCCGCAGCGGCGGACGGATGTCAGCCTGGTAAGTCGATTCCTGACAGTACCCCCTCCTTTAGGGGTGGACACCGAACACCCACGTGGCTTGGAGGGATGAGTGCTGTGGAAGACACGGACCAACCTTGGAGCATGGACATCGGACGAATTCACCCAACTTCTCTCCTCTGGGCCATAACCGGACCAATCGACCAGGTACTGGAGACGTCCATACCGGCAACGGGAGTCCAGAATTTTGTTGATCTCGAATTCCACGCCCCGCTGAGTTCGAACTTTGGGGCCAACTGGAAGAGCATTCTGAAAACGGTTTAGGACTAGAGGTCTGAGGAGAGAAACATGAAAAGCGTTAGGTATTCGAAGGGAAGGTGGTAACTTCAGTTTGTAAGCTACTGGGTTGATGACTCTTTCGACCGGGAAAGGACCAATGAAGCGTGGTGCAAACTTCATGGACGGGACCCTGAGACGGAGGTTACGGGTTGACAGCCAAACCTTGTCCCCAGGTTTCAGATTAGGAACCGCACGTCTCTTGCGGTCGGCAAAGAACTTGTACCGGCTGGAGGCCTTTTTGAGAGAAACGTGAATTTTTCTCCAAATTGATGAGAACTGAGTCAGAGCAGTAGTGGCAGCAGGAACATCCATATGAGGGAGTTCTTGGAAATCTGGAACACGGGGATGTTGCCCATATACTGCAAAGAATGGTGTTGTTTCAGTAGCAGTATGGTATCGGAAGTTGTGGGCAAACTCAGCCCATGGGAGCAGATCGAACCAATCATCCTGGGAAGACGAAACATATAATCTCAAAAACGTCTCAAGTTCTTGATTAACCCTCTCTGTCTGCCCATTCGTCTGAGGATGGTATGATGACGAAAACTTTAGTTTGACCTGCATGGCAGAACAGAGGACCCTCCAAAACCTCGCTACAAACTGTACCCCCCGGTCAGATATTATTTCTGAGGGTAAACCATGTAAGCGGAAAATCTCCCGTAGGAAGATTTGGGCCAGTTTCGGGGCAGAAGGGAGACCCTGGAGAGGAACAAAATGAGCCATCTTGGTGAATCTGTCCACTACAACCCAAATGGTATTGTGTCCTTGAGAAGGAGGAAGGTCGGTGATAAAATCCATGGACAGGTGTGACCAGGGACGACTAGGGACAGACAATGGTTGTAACTGACCTGCTGGAGACTGACGAGGAGTCTTGTGCTGCACACACTTAGGACAGGATGCCACAAAATCCTTGATGTCAGTTTTCATCTTTGGCCACCAGTATGTCGCAGAGAGGAACTTGAAGGTCTTCAGGACACCAGGATGACCGGTGAACTTGGATTGATGGGCCCAAGATAGCAACTTGGGACGGAGTTCTGGGGAAACAAAAGTCTTACCAGGAGGAGGAGCTGGGGAGACTTGAGATGCCGCGAATACCACTGGACTCAGGATGGAATGTGGCACCGAGTCAGGCGTTTCCTCTTCAGATTCCATGGATCGGGATAAAGCGTCGGCTTTCACATTCTGCGAACCTGGGCGGAAATGAAGCTTGAAATTAAAACGTGAGAAAAACATAGCCCACCTGGACTGGCGAGGGTTAAGGCACTGAGCTGCCTTTAAATATAGCAGGTTTTTATGATCCGTGTAGATGTTAAACGGATGTTTGGCCCCTTCTAGGAGATATCTCCATTCCTCGAGAGCCAGCTTGATCGCCAGTAGTTCTTGATCTCCCACGGAGTAGTTAGCTTCTGCAGGAAGAAACTTGCGAGAATAAAATCCACAAGGGTGGACTTTCCCATCGGATCCCTTCTGGGAGAGGACAGCTCCAACCCCAACTGTAGAGGCATCTACCTCCAACTCGAACGGTCTGTTGACATCTGGCTGAGACAGAACTGGAGCAGACATAAAGGCCAGCTTGATCTTCTGAAAGGCTGCCAAGGCTTCTTCTGACCAGTTGGAATGGTTTGCCCCTTTCCGAGTCAGGTTGGTAATAGGAGCGATGAGAGTGGAGAATCCCCGAATAAATTTTCTATAGTAGTTGGCGAAACCCAGGAACCGCTGGATAGACTTGAGAGAATTTGGAATGGACCAATTGGCAATAGCTTCCAATTTTGTCGGGTCCATCTGAAGATCCGATCCGGAAATTATATAACCCAGGAAGGGTATAGAGGGAACTTCAAAGGTGCATTTAGATAGTTTCCCGTAGAGCCGGTTCTCACGAAGACGTCGGAGGACTTCACGGACTTGTAGACGATGAGATGGAAGGTCTTGGGAGAAGATGAGGATATCATCCAAGTAAACAACGAGGTACTTATACAGGACATCACGAAAGATTTCGTTCACAAAGTGTTGGAACACTGCTGGAGCATTACTCAACCCGAATGGCATTACCAGGTATTCGTAATGGCCATCTCGAGTGTTAAAAGCTGTCTTCCACTCGTCACCACTCCGGATTCTGATGAGATTATAGGCACCGCGGAGATCTAACTTGGTGAAGATGCGGGCTCCTTTAACTCTGTCGAATAATTCGGTAATGAGTGGTAATGGATAACTATTTTTGATGGTAATGTCATTGAGACCTCGGTAGTCAATGCATGGACGCAGTCCTCCATCCTTCTTTTTAACAAAGAAGAAACCTGCACCAGCGGGTGATGATGAAGGACGGATGAATCCCTTCTGTAAATTCTCCCTGATGTAATCGCTCATCGCCTCAGTTTCAGGAACAGACAACGGGTAGGTGCGCCCCCTAGGTGGCTTCTTGCCAGGAAGGAGATCGATGGGACAATCCCATTCCCTATGGGGCGGTAGGACATCAGCAGCCTTCTCACTGAAGACATCTGAAAAGTCTTGATAAGCTGCTGGGAGACTTGACTGTGTCTTTACTTCGGTAGACTTTATGGGACACACTTGGGCTAAACAGGATTGATGACAATGTGAACCCCATGAGGTAAGCTGCAACGTTGACCAGTCAAACTGTGGATTATGTAGCTGGAGCCAGGGCATGCCCAAGACGATCTCCTGGGTGGCTTGAGGGATGACCAGGAACTTAATCAGTTCAGAGTGAAGAAATCCAACTCCCAGGACCACTGGGGCAGTTTGATGAGAAATGTTCCCCTTGGAGATTCGACTACCATCCACAGCAGTAATATAAACTGGACAGGAAAGTTCACATGTAGGTAGGCAAAATTTATTTACCGCAGCTTGGGTGATAAAGTTTCCTGCAGCACCGCAGTCCACTAACGCTGACGCCGACTGGAGCCCAACTGAAGTCTCTAACGTCACCGGAAGGATGAGGTCTTGATGAGAAGGAGCTTGACTGAAAGATCCTAACTTGACTCCTCCTTTACAAGTCAGGATCTGGCGTTTCCCGAACGCACTGTGCAGGAGTTAATCTGGTGGCCCGCAGCCGCACAGTACAGGCAGAGTCTCTCACGCATTCTTCTTGCCCGCTCTTCAGGAGTTAGGCGGGACCTATTTATCTGCATAGGCTCGTCAGAAGAGGGAGACTGGAACTGTACAGAAGGTATTAACCTTGATCTGCGTGGCTCACTCCGAGCGCGTTCATTATTGCGTTCGCGGATGCGAGAGTCCAACTTAATGCACAGGGAGATCAAATCAGACAATTGAACAGGAAGATCACGGGTCGCCAGTTCATCCTTGATCCGATCCGAGAGTCCATGCCAGAAAGCTGCTACCAGAGCTTGGTTGTTCCACTGAATCTCTGCAGCCAACGTCTGGAACTGGATGACATATTGTCCCATGCTTCGGGTACCTTGACGAAGTTGGATCAGGTCTGCCGAAGCTGATGTTGCACGACCAGGCTCGTCAAAGATCCGTCTGAAGGTTGACACGAAGTCTGTGTAGTTGTTAATCAGAGGGTCAGCACGTTCCCACAGAGGAGACACCCAGCTCAGAGCAGATCCAGAAAGTAAGGAGATGACGTAGGCAACCTTGGATCTTGGCGTGGGGAAATTATGTGGCAACAACTCAAACTGGATTTCACATTGGTTGAGAAACCCGCGACATAACTTTGGACTGCCATCATACTTGCTCGGCACGGGCAGGTGCAGACGTGACACTGGAGCTGATGCAGCCGGCATAGAGGAACTCACAGCACTGGCAGGTGCTGGAGTAACAGGAACAGTAGGAGTGAGTACACTAGGCAGGGATTGCTGTAGTGTATCTAACCGGGAGGACATCCCTTGCAGGAATTGAAACATCTGCTGCTGCGCAGCCTCTTGACCATCCAGACGGGAGACCAGATTTTGCAAGGCCTCTGACCCCACACTCCGTCCACCATCCGAGTCCATCGATCCTGGACTTACTGTCAGATGTGTTTAGGCTGTGTCCCCGGAGGGGGCGCTAGTGGGTCAGTGGAGGTAGATGGGAGAAAACGAGGAGGCTGGATAACGTTCCTGCGCATGAGCGCAATGATATTTATTAGCAGATGATAATAACAGAGTGGTAGCAGAAATAATAATAACAAACGGAAATGTCAATCACTCAGCATAATAGCTGAAAGTCTATGGCACTGGATGACAGATGACTTGAAGAAATAATAACCGGTAATATAATAAACAGAAGAACGGGTGCTTGTGAAATGGTTCTGGTTTGGAAACCAGTGCAGGTTTTAAAACAGGAAACTTTAGGCAGCAAGGTGTAGAATGGCAAACCTGAGCAGAGGCAGGAGTCTGACTTCACAGTGCAGGTGATGAAGCACTGGCAGCAGCAAGCTGTATCACAGGTGGAGGAATGAAGCACACCTGGAGTCAGTCTCAACTGCAGGCTGAAGCACACAAGGTGGTGATGAGTGTGAAGCCTGTTGGAAGTAGCAGGTATTGCTGGGCCTTGAAGTTCCACGGAGTAGTGCAGATAACCAGGAGTACAAGTCTTTAGACAGAGAGCCAGGAACACGGGAGCAACAGGAACAGATCCTTTCACATGGGTCGCAGGAGTGACACAAAGTCCAGGATGCCTGCAGACTGATCCTGCAGTCTCTTATGTACCCCATGGTGCACAGGGATTGGGTGAGTGAGGGAAAGTGGGTGCGGCCAAGCACCGGATTGGCCGCTGTATACTGGCTGTTAGCAAACTGTCATGGCGGCGCCCACGCCGCGGCCTAGCAGGAACGCGGCGCGCTACACGCCCGCTGTCACAGGAGCGCTCCCAGGCCCGCGATGGTGCCCCATGGCAGGGACACAGGTGACAGGCGACCGCAGGGAGCCAGGACGGAGTCCGCAGCGGCGGACGGATGTCAGCCTGGTAAGTCGATTCCTGACAATTATACAGTAACACCAGGGGACGTGTCTGGGTGATGACTGGAGAGGTGACTGCTGGGAATGGGACATTATACAGTAACACCAAGGGGATGTGTCTGGGTGATGACTGTATCTCTGTGTGTGTGTGTCAGGTTCCTATAAGGTGTCAGGATGTCACTGTCTATGTCTCCATGCAGGAGGGGGAGTATATAGAGGAACACAGGGGTCTGTACAAGGACGTGATGATGGAGAATCACCGGCCCCTCACATCACTGGGTAAGAGGAGACTGTCGTGTAATGTACAGGGGAGAGCAGGTATGGGGGCCCCTATATACACACATCATCTGATAATCACATATATACACTGTACTCAGTCACTGTGTGTCTCCTACAGATGGGCCCAGTAACAGAGATACCCCAGAGAGATGTCCCCGTCCTCTGTATTCCCAGGATTGTACAGAGGAGAATCACAGGATCCCACAGGAGGATCAGGTAGGTGGGATTTAGGGTCTCCCCAATATACCAAAGTGACTGTCACTATATGATCTGTAGAGAAGCTGTGTGTTTTATACACTGATATTAATCTGTTTCACCTCAGTTTAAGCTAATACTATGCAAATGCCATTGTATTATTTTATCATACGTTCTAGAGGATGCTGGGGTCACATCAAGAACCATGGGGTATAGACGGGATCCACAGGAAGCATGGGCACTTTAAGACTTTCAAAGGGGTGTGAACTGGCTCCTCCCTCTATGCCCCTCCTCCAGACTTCAGTTTAGAATCTGTGCCCAGGCAGACTGGATGCACACTGTGGAGCTCTACTGAGTTTCTCTGAAAATACTTTAAATGTTAGGGTTATTATTCTCAGGGAGGACTGCTGGCTACAGGCTCCCTGCATCGTGGGACTTGGGGGAGAGAAGTCAGACCTACTTCTGTGAGTTTCAAGGCTCTGCTTCTTTGGCTACAGGACACCATTAGCTCCTGAGGGTCTGATCGCTAGGTACGCCTAGATGCTCGTTCCCAGAGCCCGCCATCACCCCCCTTGCAGAGCCAGAAGTCAGAAGACAGGCGAGTAGAAGATGATCAGAAGACTTCAGTGACGGCTTTGAGGTACAGCACAGCAGCCGCGCTGCACACCATGCTCCCACACTCAGAGGCACTACAGGGTGCTGGGCGCGGGGGGGGGGCCTCCCTGGGCAGCATTTTAACCTCAAAACAACTGACTGGCAAGAGCGGACATAGTGCCAGGCCACTGTCCGGACCCCCGCCATTATAAAAAAGTTTAAAAAAGAGCGGGTCTGAAGCGCACCATTACGGGGGCGGAGCTTAGCCCACACAGCCCGACGCCATTTTCTCTACACAGGCTGCAGAGACACTGGTCCTTCCTCACACTGCTGTACAAGTAACGGTGCAAAACGGGGGAGGGGGGGGGGCACAGTGATTTTGGTGCATTGTATGTAATTTATAAAAGCGCTGCAGGTCTGAGACATTTTCTGTAGTGTTTTCAGACCGAGTTTGGGCGCTGAGGTGTGAGTTGGCAATATCTCCCTCTGTGGCTCTCTGACAGGCTTTACTGTGGGTCTGTCCCCTATAGGCCCAGTGTATCTGCGTGTGGTGGGTGCACGTGTGTCGGCATGTCTGAGGCAGAGTGCTCTTCCCAGGAGGAGACTATGTTAGGGACACAAACGGCTGTGGGAGTGACCCTATCGGCACCGCCGACACCTGATGGGGTGAATGTTTTGAGTTCTTTGAATGATAAATAAAAGATTGGATAAATCTGAGTCTCAGAACCAGGCTTGGAAGAAATCTGTAGAGGATGTGCTGTTACAAGTTCAGACCCCCTCGGGGTCACAAAAACATTCATTTGCTCAGCTGACAGACACGGATACCGATACGGACACTGACTCAAGTGTCGACTATAGTGATGCCAGATTAGATCCAAAACTGGCAAAGTGCATTCAGTACATGATTGTGGCTATAAAAGACGTATTACATATCACTGAGGACCCGGCTGTTCCTGTTGCTAGGGTCTGTATGTATAAAGGAAAGAAACCTGAGGTAACGTTTCCTCCCTCTCATGAACTGAACACGCTTTGTGAAAAGGTTTGGGAAAGTCCTGACAAAAAGTTTCAGATTCCCAAAAGGATTGTTATGGCATATCTGTTTCCCTGTGGGGATAGGGAAAAATGTGAGCCACCCCCCATTGTGGACAAAGCTCTGTCACGGCTGTCCAAAAAGGTGGCTCTCCCGTCCCCTGACACGGCAGCCCTAAAGGATCCCGCGGATCGTAGGCAGGAAAATACACTGAAATCCATTTATGTCACCACGGATACGCTACTCAGACCAGCCATTGCTTCTGCGTGGGTGAGTAGTGCTGTCAAAAAATGGGCAGATAACCTGTCGTCTGAATTGGATACCCTAGATAGGAATAGCATTCTTCTGACACTGGGTCATATCAGGGACGCTGCAGTCTACCTAAAAGAAGCTGCGAGAGATATTGGCCTCTTGGGATCACGAGCCAATGCCATGGCTGTCTCATCTAGGAGAGCATTGTGGATTCATCAATGGAATGCTGATGCTAACTCTAAGAAAGCTATGGAGTCTCTACCGTATAATGGTGGTGTGTTGTTTGGTGACGGCTTCGCTGATTTAGTATCTACGGCTACCGCGGGTAAATTATAATTTTTACCTCATGTGCCTGCACCACAAAAGAAAGCACACCACTATCAGATGCAGTCCTTTCGGCCCAATAAATACAGAAGGGTCCGAGGGTCTTCCTTCCTTGCTATGAGAGGAAAGGGAAAAGGTAAACGATCACCGGCTGTTGCCGGTTCCCAGGAGCAGAAGTCCTCCCGGCTTCTGCCAAGTCCACCGCATGACGCTGGGACTCCTCTGCGGCAGTCCGCACCGGTGGGGTCATGTCTCAGGCTCTTCAGTCAGTTCTGGGCTCGTTCGGCCATAGACCCATGGGTTTTAGAAATAGTGTCCTAAGGGTACAAACTGGAGTTTCAAGACGTCTCCCCTCACCGATTTTTCAAATCAGCCTAACCAGCTTCTCTTCCAGACAGGGAGGTGGTATGCGCCGCAATACAAAAAAGGCTTTTATTCGAGCCTGTTCGTGGTCCCGAAGCCAGACGGCTCAGTCATACCAATCCTGAACCTCAAATCCCTCAATTTCTACCTAAAAAAATTCAAATTCAAGATGGAATCTCTCCGGGCAGTGATCTCCAGTCTGGAGGAAGGGGATTTTATTGTGTCGGTAGACCTAAAGGATGCCTACTTGCATGTGCCCATTTATTCCCCACATCAGGCTTACCTGAGGTTTGCAGTTTGGGATTGTCATTACCAATTTTAGACGTTGCCGTTTGGTCTGTCCATGGCTCCGAGGGTTTTCACCAAAGTAATGGCCAAAATGATGGTTCTCCTACACAAACAAGGAGTCACGATTATCCCGTACTTGGACGATCTCCTGATAAAGGCGAGATCCAGGGACCAATTGATGCAGAACATTATCCTCTCCCTGACAATTCTGCAGCAACATGGTTGGCTCCTAAACTTGCCAAAATCACAGTTGGTTCCGACGAGACGGCTGTAGTTTTTGGGAATGATTCTGTACACAGAATTACAGAGAGTCCATCAATGCACTCGGCTGCTGGGAAAGATAGTGGCGGCCTATGAGGCCATTCAGTTTGGCAGATTCCATGCCAGAGTGTTTCAGTGGGACCTGTTGGACAAGTGGTCCGGGTCCCATCTGCACATGCACCGAAGGATAACCCTGTCTTCCAAGACCAGAATCTCACTCCTGTGGTGGCTGCACAGTTCTCACCTCCTAGAGGTACGCAGGTTTGGGATCCAGGACTGGATCTTAGTGACCACGGATGCGAGTCTCCGAGGCTGGGCAGCAGTCACGCAGGGGGAAAGCTTCCAGGGAAGATGGTCAAGCCAGGAAATGTGTCTACACATAAACGTTCTGGAGTTAAGGGCCATTCACAACGGCCTTCTGCAAGAGGAACATCTTCGTAATCGGCCCGTCTTAATTCAGTTGGACAACATAACAGCAGTAGCGTGCATAAACCGCCAGGGCGGAACAAAGAGCAGAACGGCAATAGCAGAGGCCACAAAGGTGCTCTGTTGGGCGGAAAGGCATACAAGCGCTCTGTCAGCGATCTTTATTCCAGGAGTGGATAACTGGGAAGCAGACTTCCTCAGCAGACACGATCTCCATCCAGGAGAGTGGGGTCTTCATCAAGAGGTCTTTGCAGAAGTGACAAGTCTTTGGGGAATTCCTCAAATAGACATGATGGCGTCTCGCCTCAACAAGAAACCTCAGGATATTGTTCCAGGTCAAGAGACCCTCAAGCAATAGCAGTGAATGCCCTAGTGACACTGTGGGTGTTTCAGTCAGTGTACGTGTTTCCTCCGCTTCCACTCATTCCAAAAGTGATAAAGATCATAAGAAGAACAAAGGTTCGAGCGATCCTCATTGTTCGAGACTGGCCAAGAAGGGTTTGGTATCCGGATCTTCTGGAATTACTCGTAGGAGATCCCTGGCCTCTTCCTCTGAGGGAGGATCTGTTACAGCAGGGGCCGTGCGTGTTCCAAGACTTACCGCGACTTCGTTTGACGGCTTGGAGGTTGAACGCCGGATCCTAACCCAGAAGGGTATTCCCGAGGAAGTTATCCCCACTCTTATTCATGCCAGGAAGGAAGTAACGATCAAACATTACCACCATATTTGGAAAAAATATGTGTCTTGGTGTGAATCCAGGAAGGCTCCTACGGAAGAATTTCAGTTAGGACGTTTTCTCCATTTTCTACAAGCCGCTGTGGATGCGGGCCTAAAGTTGGGCTCAATTAAAGTTCAAATTTCAGCCTTATCGGTTTTCTTCCAAAAACAATTGGCCTCTCTTCCAGAAGTTCAGACCTTCGTGAAAGGCGTGTTGCACATCCAACCTCCCTTTGTGCACCCTGTGGCACCGTGGGATCTTAACGTGGTGTTGCAATTCCTTCAATCTCATTGGTTTGAACCTTTGCAGAAGGTAGAGTTAAAATGTCTTACTTGGAAAGTGGTCATGCAGTTGGTGGCCTTGTCTCACAAGACCCCTTATTTGATCTTCCATGAAGATAGAGCAGAATTGAGGACTCGTCAGCAGTTTCTGACGAAAGTGGTTTTGTCGTTCCACTTGAACCAACCTATTGTGGTGCCGGTGGCTACTGACGCCTTGCTGGAATCGAAGTTTTTCGATGTAGTAAGAGATGTGAAAATTTATGTCACCAGAACGGCTCAGTTTAGGAAAACGGAGGCTCTGTTTGTCCTGTATGCTCACAATAAAATTGGGGCTCCTGCTTCCAAGCAAACTATTGCGCGCTGGATCTGTCATACAATTCAGCAGGCTCATTCTATGGGTGGATTGCCGTTACCGAAATCGGTGAAGGCCCATTCTACCAGAAAGGTGGGCTCATCCTGGGCGGCTGCCCGGGGGGTCTCGGCATTACAACTTTGCCAAGCAGCTGCTTGGTCGGGTTCAAACACCTTTGCGAAGTTCTACACGTTTGATACCCTGGCTAATGAGGACCTCATGTTTGGTCATTCGGTGCTGCATCCGCACTCTCCTGCCCATTCTAGAGCTTAGGTATAACCCCATGGTTCTTGATGTGACCCCAGCATCCTCTAGGACGTATGAGAAAATAGTATTTTAATACCTACCGGTAAATCCTTTTCTCTTAGTCCGTAGAGGATGCTGGGCGCCCGTGCGTACTGTATCTTCAGTTATTATTTGTGGTTACACACATGTTGTGTTACGTTTATAGTCAGCCTCTTGCTGATGATGTTCATGCCGTTGACTTGCGTTGTGTTAAATGCCATGTTGTACGGCGTGCTTGAGGTGTGAGCTGGTATGTATCTCACCTTAGTTTAACTATAAATCCTTTTCCTCGAAATGTTCGTCTCCCTGGGCACAGTTCCTATAACTGGAGTCTGGAGGAGGGGCATAGAGAGGGGAGCCCGTTCACACCCCTTTGAAAGTCTTAAAGTGCCCATGTCTCCTGTGGATCCCGTCTATACCCCATGGTTCTTGATGTGACCCCAGCATCCTCTACGAACTAAGAGAAAATGATTTACCGGTAGGTATTAAAATCCTATTTTTTGGGTTATTTAGGAAGAACGTCTGTCTGATATAAAGGCAGAAGATATAGAGGTAGAAGAAAAGACGTATGTGACTGATATAAAGGCAGAAGATATAGAGGGAGAAGAAAAGACGTATGTGACTGATATAAAGGCAGAAGATATAGAAGGAGAAGAAGAGACGTATGTGACTGATATAAAGGCAGAAGATATAGAGGGAGAAGAAGAGACGTATGTGACTGATATAAAGGCAGAAGATATAGAGGGAGAAGAAGAGACGTATGTGACTGATATGAAGGCAGAAGATATAGAGGGAGAAGAAGAGACATATGTGACTGATATAAAGGCAGAAGATACAGAGGGAGAAGAAGAGACGTATGTGACTGATATAAAGGCAGAAGATATAGAGGGAGAAGAAGAGACGTATGTGACTGATATAAAGGCAGAAGATATAGAGGGAGAAGAAGAGACATATGTGACTGATATAAAGGCAGAAGATACAGAGGAAGAAGAAGAGACGTATGTGACTGATATGAAGGCAGAAGATATAGAGGGAGAAGAAGAGACGTATGTGACTGATATAAAGGCAGAAGATACAGAGGGAGAAGAAGAGACGTATGTGACTGATATGAAGGCAGAAGATATAGAGGGAGAAGAAGAGACGTATGTGACTGATATAAAGGCAGAAGATATAGAGGGAGAAGAAGAGACGTATGTGACTGATATGAAGGAAGAAGATTCAGAGGGAGAAGACACGTATGTGAGGGGTGATCAGCAGTGTAAGGAGGAGGAGATCCCTACAGATATCAGCACAGGTGAGTAATAAACACTTTTATCTAACGTCCTAAGTGGATGCTGGGACTCCGTAAGGACCAAGGGGAATAGCGGCTCCGCAGGAGACTGGGCACAACTATAAAGAATGCTTTAGGTCTAACTGGTGTGCACTGGCTCCTCCCACTATGACCCTCCTCCAGACCTCAGTTAGAATTCTGTGCCCGGCCGAGCTGGATGCACACTAGGGGCTCTCCTGAGCTCCTAGAAGAAAGTATATTTAGGTTTTTTATTTTACAGTGAGATCTGCTGGCAACAGACTCACTGCAGCGAGGGACTAAGGGGAGAAGAAGCGAACCTACCTAACTGGTGGTAGCTTGGGCTTCTTAGGCTACTGGACACCAATAGCTCCAGAGGGATCGACCGCATGGAACCGGCCATTGATGTTCGGTCCCGGAGCCGCGCCGCCGGCCCCCTTACAGAGCCAGAAGCATGAAGAGAACCGGAAAATCGGCGGCAGAAGACTTCAGTCTTCACCAAGGTAGCGCACAGCACTGCAGCTGTGCGCCATTGCTCCTCATGTACACCTCACACTTCGGTCACTGATGGGTGCAGGGCGCTGGGGGGGGGGTGCCCTGAGGGCAATATATGACACCTTGGCTGGCAAATCTACATCATATATAGTCCTAGAGGCTATATAGATGTAAAAATACCCCTGCCAGTATTTTAGAAAAAGCGGGAGAAGTCCACCGAAAAGGGGCGGGGCTATCTCCCTCAGCACACTGGCGCCATTTTTCCCTCACAGCTCCGCTGGAAGGAAGCTCCCTGGCTCTCCCCTGCAGTCTGAACGCTACAGAAGGGTAAAAAAGAGAGGGGGGGCACTAAATTTAGGCGCAGGATAGTTACATATATATATTATATATATAAAAAAGCAGCTATAAGGGAAAACACTCATTATAGTGGGATCCCTGTGTTATATAGCGCTCTGGTGTGTGCTGGCATACTCTCTCTCTGTCTCCCCAAAGGGCTTTGTGGGGTCTTGTCCTCTGTCAGAGCATTCCCTGTGTGGTTGCGGTGTGTCGGTACGGCTGTGTCGACATGTTTGATGAGGAAGCATATGTGGAGGCGGAGCAGATGCCTGTGGATGTGATGTCACCCCCTGCGGGGTCGACACCTGAGTGGATGGTGCTGTGGAAGGAATTACGTGATAGTGTCGACTCCTTGCATAAAAGGTTTGACGACATACCTAACGTTGGACAGCCGGCTTCTCAGCCTGTGCTTGCCCAGGCGTCTCAAAAGCCATCAGGGGTTCTAAAACACCCGCTAAATCAGATGGCAGACACAGATGTCGACACGGATACTGACTCCAGTGTCGACGACGATGAGACTAATGTAACTTCCAGTAGGGCCACACGTTACATGATTGAGGCAATGAAAAATGTGTTGCACATTTCTGATGTTGCCCCTGGTACCACAAAAAAGGGTATTATGTTTGGAGAGAAAAACTACCAGTAGTTTCTCTATCGTCCTAGTGGATGCTGGGGTTCCTGAAAGGACCATGGGGAATAGCGGCTCCGCAGGAGACAGGGCACAAAAGTAAAGCTTTCCGATCAGGTGGTGTGCACTGGCTCCTCCCCCTATGACCCTCCTCCAGACTCCAGTTAGATTTTTGTGCCCGGCCGAGAAGGGTGCAATCTAGGTGGCTCTCCTAAAGAGCTGCTTAGAAAAGTTTAGCTTAGGTTTTTTATTTTACAGTGAATCCTGCTGGCAACAGGATCACTGCAACGAGGGACTTAGGGGAGAAGAAGTGAACTCACCTGCGTGCAGGATGGATTGGCTTCTTGGCTACTGGACATCAGCTCCAGAGGGACGATCACAGGTACAGCCTGGATGGTCACCGGAGCCTTGCCGCCGGCCCCCTTGCAGATGCTGAAGTAAGAAGAGGTCCAGAATCGGCGGCAGAAGACTCTTCAGTCTTCTAAAGGTAGCGCACAGCACTGCAGCTGTGCGCCATTTTCCTCTCAGCACACTTCACACGGCAGTCACTGAGGGTGCAGGGCGCTGGGGGGGGGCGCCCTGGGAGGCAAGATGAAAACCTTTGTTGGCTAAAAATACCTCACATATAGCCTCCGGAGGCTATATGGAGATATTTAACCCCTGCCAGAATCCACTAAAGAACGGGAGACGAGCCCGCCGAAAAAGGGGCGGGGCCTATCTCCTCAGCACACAGCGCCATTTTCCTTACACAGCTCCGCTGGTCAGGACGGCTCCCAGGTCTCTCCCCTGCACTGCACTACAGAAACAGGGTAAAACAGAGAGGGGGGGCAAAAATAGTGGCAAAATTTATATTATAAAGCAGCTATACAGGGAGCACTTATAATAAGGCTATCCCTGTCACATATAGCGCTTTTGGTGTGTGCTGGCAGACTCTCCCTCTGTCTCCCCAAAGGGCTAGTTGGGTCCTGTCTTCCTTAAGAGCATTCCCTGTGTGTCTGCTGTGTGTCGGTACGTGTGTGTCGACATGTATGAGGACGATATTGGTGTGGAGGCGGAGCAATTGCCAAATATGGGGATGTCACCTCCTAGGGGGTCGACACCAGAATGGATGCCTTTATTTATGGAATTACGGGATAGTGTCAACACGCTAAAGCAGTCGTTTGACGACATGAGGCGGCCGGACAATCAGTTAGTGCCTGTCCAGGCGCCTCAAACACCGTCAGGGGCTGTAAAACGCCCTTTGCCTCAGTCGGTCGACACAGACCCAGACACAGGCACTGATTCCAGTGGCGACGGTGACGAATCAACCGTATTTTCCAGTAGGGCCACACGTTATATGATTTTGGCAATGAAGGAGGCGTTACATTTAGCTGATACTACAGGTACCACTAAACAGGGTATTATGTGGGGTGTGAAAAAACTACCTATAGTTTTTCCTGAATCAGAAGAATTAAATGACGTGTGTGATGAAGCGTGGGTTGCCCCCGATAAAAAGATGCTAATTTCAAAGAAGTTATTGGCCTTATACCCTTTCCCGCCAGAGGTTAGGGCGCGCTGGGAAACACCTCCTAGGGTGGACAAGGCGCTCACACGCTTATCTAAACAAGTGGCGTTACCCTCTCCTGAGACGGCCGCACTTAAAGATCCAGCAGATAGGAGGATGGAAAATATCCAAAAAAGTATATACACACATACAGGTGTTATACTACGACCAGCTATAGCGACAGCCTGGATGTGCAGTGCTGGAGTAGTTTGGTCAGAGTCCCTGATTGAAAATATTGATACCCTGGATAGGGACAATGTTTTACTGTCGTTATAGCAAATAAAGGATGCATTTCTTTATATGCGTGATGCACAGAGGGATATCTGCACACTGGCATCACGGGTAAGTGCTATGTCCATTTCGGCCAGAAGAAGTTTATGGACGCGACAGTGGACAGGCGATGCGGACTCAAAACGGCATATGGAAGTTTTGCCATATAAAGGGGAGGAGTTATTTGGAGTCGGTCTATCAGATTTGGTGGCCACGGCTACAGCCGGGAAATCCACCTTTCTACCTCAAGTCACTCCCCAACAGAAAAAGACACCGACTTTTCAACCGCAGCCCTTTCGTTCCTTTAAAAACAAGAGAGCAAAGGGCTATTCATATCTGCCACGAGGCAGAGGAAGGGGGAAGAGACAGCAACAGGCAGCTCCTTCCCAGGAACAGAAGCCCTCCCCGGCTTCTACAAAAGCCTCAGCATGACGCTGGGGCTTCTCAAGCGGACTCGGGGGCGGTGGGCGGTCGTCTCAAGAATTTCAGCACGCAGTGGGCTCACTCGCAGGTAGATCCCTGGATCCTGCAGATAATATCTCAGGGGTACAGGTTGGAATTAGAGACAGATCCACCTCGCCGTTTCCTGAAGTCTGCTTTACCAACGTCCCCCTCCGAAAGGGAGACGGTCTTGGAAGCCATTCACAAGCTGTACTCTCAGCAGGTGATAGTCAAGGTACCTCTTCTACAACAAGGGAAGGGGTATTATTCCACTCTATTTGTGGTACCGAAGCCGGATGGCTCGGTAAGGCCTATTCTAAATCTGAAGTCCTTGAACCTGTACATAAAGAGGTTCAAGTTCAAGATGGAGTCACTCAGAGCAGTGATAGCGAACCTGGAAGAAGGGGACTTTATGGTATCCTTGGACATCAAGGATGCGTATCTCCACGTTCCAATTTACCCCTCACACCAGGGGTACCTCAGGTTCGTTGTACAAAACTGTCACTATCAGTTTCAGACGCTGCCGTTTGGTTTGTCCACGGCACCTCGGGTCTTTACAAAGGTAATGGCCGAGATGATGATTCTTCTTCGAAGAAAAGGCGTATTAATTATCCCATACTTGGACGATCTCCTAATAAGGGCAAGGTCCAGAGAACAGCTAGAGATGGGATTAGCACTGTCTCAAGAAGTGCTAAAACAGCACGGATGGATTCTGAATATTCCAAAATCCCAGTTAAAGCCGACAACTCGTCTGCTGTTCCTAGGGATGATTCTGGACACGGTTCAGAAAAAGGTTTTTCTTCCGGAGGAAAAAGCCAAGGAGTTATCCGAGCTTGTCAGGAACCTCCTAAAACCAGGATAGGTGTCTGTACATCAATGCACAAGAGTCCTGGGAAAAATGGTGGCTTCTTACGAAGCAATTCCATTCGGCAGATTCCACGCAAGAATTTTCCAAAGGGATCTGTTGGACAAATGGTCAGGGTCGCATCTTCAGATGCACCTGCGGATAACTCTGTCTCCAAGGACAAGGGTATCTCTTCTGTGGTGGTTGCAGAGTGCTCATCTATTGGAGGGCCGCAGATTCGGCATACAGGATTGGATCCTGGTGACCACGGACGCCAGCCTGAGAGGCTGGGGAGCAGTCACACAAGGAAGAAACTTCCAGGGAGTGTGGACGAGCCTGGAAACGTCTCTTCACATAAACATTCTGGAACTAAGAGCAATTTACAATGCTCTAAGTCAGGCAGAACCTCTGCTTCAGGGAAAACCGGTGTTGATCCAGTCGGACAACATCACGGCAGTCGCCCATGTGAACAGACAGGGCGGCACAAGAAGCAGGAGTGCAATGGCAGAAGCGGCAAGGATTCTTCGCTGGGCAGAGAATCATGTGATAGCACTGTCAGCAGTGTTCATCCCGGGAGTGGACAACTGGGAAGCAGATTTCCTCAGCAGGCACGACCTTCACCCGGGAGAGTGGGGACTTCATCCAGAAGTATTCCACATGCTAGTAAACCGTTGGGAAAGACCAATGGTGGACATGATGGCATCTCGCCTCAACAAAAAACTGGACAGGTATTGCGCCAGGTCAAGAGATCCGCAGGCAATAGCTGTGGACGCGCTGGTAACACCTTGGGTGTACCAGTCGGTGTATGTGTTTCCTCCTCTGCCTCTCATACCAAAAGTATTGAGAATTATACGGCAAAGAGGAGTAAGAACGATACTAGTGGCTCCGGATTGGCCAAGAAGGACTTGGTACCCGGAACTTCAAGAGATGGTCACGGACGATCCGTGGCCTCTACCTCTGAGAAGGGACCTGCTTCAGCAGGGCCCCTGTCTATTTCAAGACTTACCGCGGCTGCGTTTGACGGCATGGCGGTTGAACGCCAGATCCTAAAGGGAAAAGGCATTCCGGAAGAAGTCATTCCTACCTTGATTAAAGCAAGGAAGGAAGTCACCGCGAAACATTATCACCGCATTTGGCGAAAATATGTTGCGTGGTGCGAGGATCGGAGTGCTCCGATGGAGGAATTTCAACTGGGTCGATTCCTACATTTCCTGCAATCAGGATTGTCTATGGGTCTCAAATTGGGATCTATTAAGGTTCAAATTTCGGCCCTGTCAATATTCTTCCAAAAAGAATTGGCCTCAGTTCCTGAGGTCCAGACTTTTGTTAAGGGAGTACTGCATATACAGCCCCCGGTGGTGCCTCCGGTGGCACCATGGGATCTAAATGTAGTTTTAGATTTCCTCAAATCCCATTGGTTTGAACCACTAAAAAATGTGGATTTGAAATATCTCACATGGAAAGTGACCATGCTACTAGCCCTGGCTTCAGCCAGGAGAGTGTCAGAACTGGCGGCTTTATCTTATAAAAGCCCATATCTAATTTTCCATTCGGATAGGGCAGAACTGCGGACGCGTCCGTATTTTCTCCCTAAGGTGGTATCAGCGTTTCACCTGAACCAGCCTATTGTAGTGCCTGCGGCTACAAGCGACTTGGAGGACTCCAAGTTGTTGGACGTTGTCAGAGCTTTAAAAATATACATTTCAAGGACGGCTGGAGTCAGAAAATCTGACTCGCTGTTTATACTGTATGCACCCAACAAGTTGGGTGCTCCTGCTTCTAAGCAGTCGATTGCTCGTTGGATTTGTAGCACAATTCAACTTGCACATTCTGTGGCAGGCCTGCCACAGCCTAAATCTGTTAAGGCCCATTCCACAAGGAAGGTGGGCTCATCTTGGGCGGCTGCCCGAGGGGTCTCGGCATTACAACTTTGCCGAGCAGCTACGTGGTCGGGGGAGAACACGTTTGTAAAATTCTACAAATTTGATACCCTGGCAAAAGAGGACCTGGAGTTCTCTCATTCGGTGCTGCAGAGTCATCCGCACTCTCCCGCCCGTTTGGGAGCTTTGGTATAATCCCCATGGTCCTTTCAGGAACCCCAGCATCCACTAGGACGATAGAGAAAATAAGAATTTACTTACCGATAATTCTATTTCTCGGAGTCCGTAGTGGATGCTGGGCGCCCATCCCAAGTGCAGATTATTCTGCAATACTTGTACATAGTTATTGTTACAAAAATCGGGTTATTGTTGTAGGAAGCCGTCTTTCAGAGGCTCCTTTGTTATCATACTGTTAACTGGGTTTAGATCACAAGTTGTACGGTGTGATTGGTGTGGCTGGTATGAGTCTTACCCGGGATTCAAAATTCCTCCCTTATTGTGTACGCTCGTCCGGGCACAGTACCTAACTGGAGTCTGGAGGAGGGTCATAGGGGGAGGAGCCAGTGCACACCACCTGATCGGAAAGCTTTACTTTTGTGCCCTGTCTCCTGCGGAGCCGCTATTCCCCATGGTCCTTTCAGGAACCCCAGCATCCACTACGGACTCCGAGAAATAGAATTATCGATAAGTAAATTCTTATTTTTTCCTCCATCTGAGGAGTTAAATGAAGTGTGTGAAGAAGCGTGGGCTTCTCCCGATAAGAAACTGGTAATTTCTAAGAGGTTACTAATGGCGTACCCTTTCCCGCCAGAGGATAGGTCACGCTGGGAAACATCCCCTGGGGTGGATAAAGCGCTCACACGCTTGTCAAAAAAGTTGGTACTACCCTCTCCGGATACGGCCGCCCTGAAGGAATCTGCTGATAGAAAACAGGAGGCTATCCTGAAATGTATATATACACACACAGGTGTCATACTGAGACCGGCTATTGCTTCAGCCTGGATGTGCAGTGCTGCTGCTGCTGCGTGGTCAGATTCCCTATCAGAAAATATAGATACCCTAGATAGGGACACTATATTGCTAACCGTAGACCATATAAAAGACGCAGTCTTATACATGAGGGATCCACAGAGGGATATTTGCCGGCTGGCATCTAAAATAAGTGCAATGTCCATTTCTGCCAGGATGGGTTTATGGACTCGGCAGTGGACAGGAGATGCAGATTCCAAAAGACACATGGAAGTTCTGCCTTATAAGGGTGAGGAGTTGTTCGGGGATGGTCTCTCGGACCTCGTTTCCACAGCGACAGCTGGGAAGTCTACATTTTTACCACATGTTCCCTCACAACCAAAGAAAGCACCGTATTATCAGGTACAGTCCTTTCGGTCCAATAAGGGCAAGTGGGTTAAAGGTACGTCCTTTCTGCCCAGGGGCAGAGGTAGGGGCAAGAAGCTGCACCATGCAGCCAGTTCCCAGGAGCAAAAGTCCTCCCCCGCTTCCTCTAAGTCCACAGCATGACGCTGGGGCTCCACAGGCGGAGCCAGGTACGGTGGGGGCCCGTCTCAAATTTTTCAGCAATCAGTGGGCTCGCTCACAGGTGGACCCCTGGATTTTTCCAATAATATCTCAGGGGTACATGCTGGAATTCGAGACGTCTCCTCCCCACCGTTTCCTCAAATCTGCCTTGCCAACCGCTCCCTCAGACAGGGAGGCAGTGTTACAGGCAATTCACAAGCTGTATTCACAACAGGTGATAGTAAAGGTACCCCTACTTCAACAAGGAAGGGGTTACTATTCCACAATGTTTGTGGTACCGAAACCGGACGGTTCGGTGAGACCCATTTTAAATTTGAAATCCTTGAACACATATATCAAAAAATTCAAGTTCAAGATGGAATCGCTCAGGGCGGTTATTGAAAGCCTGGACGAGGGGGATTACATGGTATCACTGGACATCAAGGATGCTTACCTGCATGTCCCCATTTACCATCCTCACCAGGAGTACCTCAGATTTGTGGTACAGGATTGTCATTATCAATTCCAGACGTTGCCATTCGGTCTATCCACGGCTCCGAGGGTCTTTACCAAAATAATGGCCGAAATGATGATACTCCTGCGAAAGAAAGGAGTTTTAATTATCCCATACTTGGACGATCTCCTGATAAAGGCGAGGTCCAGAGAGCAGTTGTTGGTCAGGGTAGCACTATCTCGGGAAGTGCTACAACAGCACTGTTGGGTTCTAAACATTCCAAAGTCACAGCTGGTTCCTACGACACGTCTACTGTTCCTAGGGATGGTTCTGGACACAGAACAGAAAAAAAGTGTTTCTCCCGGAGGAGAAGGCCAAGGAGCTGTCATCTCTAGTCAGAGGCCTCCTAAAACCAAAACAGGTGTCGGTGCATCACTGCACGCGGATCCTGGGAAAAATGGTAGCTTCTTACGAAGCGATTCCATTCGGCAGGTTCCATGCAAGAACTTTTCAGTGGGACCTGTTGGACAAGTGGTCCGGATCGCATCTTCAGATGCATCGTCTGATAACCCTGTCTCCAAGGACAAGGGTGTCCCTGCTGTGGTGGCTGCAGAGTGCTCGTCTTCAAGAGGGCCGCAGATTCGGCATACAGGACTGGGTCCAGGTGACCACGGATGCCGCCTTCGAGGCTGGGGGGCAGTCACACAGGGAAGAAACTTCCAAGGACTATGGTCAAGTCAGGAGACTTCCCTGCACATAAATATTCTCGAACTGAGGGCCTTTTACAATGCCCTAAGTCAGGCAAAACCACTGCTTCAAAACCAGCCGGTGCTGATCCAGTCAGACAACATCATGGCGGTCGCCCATGTAAGCCGACAGGGCGGCACGAGAAGCAGGACGGCGATGGCAGAAGCCACAAAGATTCTCCAATGGGCGGAAAATCGCGTCTTAGCACTGTCAGCAGTGTTCATTCCGGGAGTGGACAACTGGGAAGCAGACTTCCTCAGCAGACACGACCTACACCCGGGAGAGTGGGGACTTTATCCAGAAGTCTTCCAACTGATTGTAAGCCATTGGGAAAGGCCACAGGTGGACATGATGGCGTCCCGCCTAAACAAAAAACTAGAGAGATATTGCGCCAGGTCAAGAGACCCTCAGGCGATAGCTGTGGACGCTCTAGTGACACCGTGGGTGTACCAGTCGGTTTATGTGTTCCCTCCTCTGCCTCTCATACCAAAGGTACTGAGAATAATAAGAAGACGAGGAGTAAGAACGATACTCGTGGTTCCGGATTGGCCAAGAAGAGCTTGGTACCCAGAACTTCAAGAAATGATCTCAGAGGACCCATGGCCTCTACCGCTCAGACGGGATCTGCTACAGCAGGGGCCCTGTCTGTTCCAAGACTTACCGCGGCTGCGTTTGACGGCATGGCGGTTGAACACCGGATCCTAAAAGAAAAAGGCATTCCGGAGGAAGTCATTCCTACGCTGATTAAAGCTAGGAAAAAAGTAACCGCAAACCATTATCACCGTATTTGGCGGAAATATGTTGCGTGGTGTGAGGCCAGGAAGGCCCCAACAGAGGAATTTCAGCTGGGTCGATTTCTGCACTTCCTACAGTCAGGAGTGACTATGGGCCTAAAATTGGGTTCCATTAAGGTCCAGATTTCGGCTCTGTCTATTTTCTTCCAGAAAGAACTGGCTTCACTGCCTGAAGTTCAGACATTTGTAAAGGGAGTGCTGCATATTCATCCCCTTTTGTGCCTCCAGTGGCACCTTGGGACCTCAACGTGGTGTTGAGTTTCCTAAAATCACATTGGTTTGAGCCACTTAAGACCGTGGATCTGAAATATGTCACGTGGAAAGTGGTCATGTTATTTGCCTTGGCTTCGGCCAGGCGTGTGTCAGAATTGGCGGCTTTGTCATGTAAAAGCCCTTATCTGATTTTCCATATGGATAGGGCGAAATTGAGGACTCGTCCTCAGTTTCTCCCTAAGGTGGTATCAGCTTTTCACTTGAACCAACCTATTGTAGTGCCTGCGGCTACTAGGGACTTGGAGGATTCCAAGTTACTGGACGTAGTCAGGGCCCTGAAAATATATGTTTCCAGGACGGCTAGAGTCAGGAAAACTGACTCGCTATTTATCCTGTATGCACCCAACAAGCTGGGTGCTCCTGCTTCTAAGCAGACGATTGCTCGCTGGATCTGTAGCACAATTCAGTTGGCGCATTCTGCGGCTGGACTGCCGCATCCTAAATCAGTAAAAGCCCATTCCACGAGGAAAGTGGGCTCATCTTGGGCAGCTGCCCGGGGGGTCTCGGCTTTACAACTTTGCCGAGCTGCTACTTGGTCAGGGGCAAACATGTTTGCTAGATTCTACAAATTTGATACCCTTCCTGAGGAGGACCTGGAGTTCTCTCATTCGGTGCTGCAGAGTCATCCGCACTCTCCCGCCCGTTTGGGAGCTTTGGTATAATCCCCATGGTCCTTACGGAGTCCCAGCATCCACTTAGGACGTTAGAGAAAATAAGATTTTACTCACCGGTAAATCTATTTCTCGTAGTCCGTAGTGGATGCTGGGCGCCCATCCCAAGTGTGGATTGTCTGCAATACTTGTACAAAGTTATTGTTGTTAAAGGGTTATCGTTGAGCCATTTGTTAAGAGGCTCAGTTGTTTTTCATACTGTAAACTGGGTATAGTATCACGAGTTATACGGTGTGACTGGTATGAGTCTTACCCGGGATTCAAAATCCTTCTTTATTGTGTCAGCTCTTCCGGGCACAGTGTCCTAACTGAGGTCTTGAGGAGGGTCATAGTGGGAGGAGCCAGTGCACACCAGTTAGACCTAATCTTTCTTTATAGTTGTGCCCAGTCTCCTGCGGAGCCGCTATTCCCCATGGTCCTTACGGAGTCCCAGCATCCACTACGGACTACGAGAAATAGATTTACCGGTGAGTAAAATCTTATTATTACAGAAGTCACATATTCTCATTGATCAGTCACTACAGCAATCTCTTATCCTACACCCTCCTCTGCCATCAGCCCTGTTCTCAGTTGGGTGTTTCTAACACAAGGCTATCCATGACAAATATCACATGTAGAGAGTTATTACACACAACACTATAATGTTATTAAAAGTAACAATTAGAAGTTTATTATTAGTGATATCCTATATATTTGCCCAACTCTGTGATTCCATACCTGGCCGTAACGCTGGGCGGAGTCACTGGCACAGATCTGGCCAGGAACAGTCCCCTCCCCATCTCCGCCCAGTCCCCTCCCCATCTCCGCCCAGTCCCCTCCCCATCTCCGCCCAGTCCCCTGTCTCCCTTCTCCCCGTACTCTCTTTGGTGACAGAGCAGCCGCTGACTGTGAGCGGAACTCACGCTCGCTCCCTCTTCCACACGCGGCAACCACCCGCATCTGTGCCCCACCCGCGGCACTCCCGCCCTCTCCCCCTCCCGCAGCACCAACATCCGCGGCACTCCCGCTCAGAGGCGTCACTTACTGTTATAACACCCGTTGCGGTCGCGGGTGAAAAGGGGGCGTGGACTCACGTAAGGGGCGTGGCTTTGCATAAGGGGCGTGTCTTCGCGTCCCGACCCCCGTTTTCGGCACATTGTGGGTCAGGGGATACTGCCTTCACCCGGACACTGCTGAATCTGCCACTGAGCAGGAGCCGGCACTTTGGTGTCACCCCTCAGAGGGTAACACCCGGGTGCGGCCTGCACCCCCGCACCCACGTTGTGGCGCCACTGCTCCTGCCCCCTCCCCCACCCGTAGCACAAACACCTGCGGCATCCACCAATCACCCACGGCACTCCCGCTCCCTCCCCCACCCAGAGCACCAACACCCGCAGCAACCAACCGCATTTTCCCCCCACCCGCGGCACTCCCACCCTCTCCCCCACCCACAGCACCAACACCCGCGCCACCTACCCACGGCACCCACCGCATCTACCCACCACCCATGGCAATCCACCCCCTCACCCACCCGCAGCACCAACACCTGCACCACCCGTGGCACTCTGCCCCCACCCACGGCACCAACACCCACTGCCCCCCCCTGCGGCACCCAACGCATCCCCCACATCCGCTCCCACCCGCGGCACTCCCGCCTCCACCCGTAGCTCCCACACCTGCAGCACCCCCCACCCCTCCCCCACCCGCTGCAACCCTGCCCCTCCCCCATACCCACCCTCACCCCCACCCGCAGCACCAACACCCACGCCACCTACCCGCGGCACCCACCGCATCCACCCACCACCCGTGGCACTCCACCCCCACCCGCAGCACCAACACCCGCGCCACCTACCCGCGGCACCCACCGCATCCACCCACCACCCGTGGCACTCAAAGCCCTCCCCCACCCGCAGCACCAACACCCGCACCACCCGTGGTACTCTGCCCCCACCCACAGCACCAACACCCGCTGCCCCCCCGCAACACCCAACGCATCCCCCACATCAGCTCCCACCCGCGGCACTCCCGCCCCCACCCATAGCTCCCACACCTGCAGCACCCTCCGCACCTCCTCCACCCGCTGCAACCCTGCCCCTCCCCAATACCCACCTCTCCCCCCCCCGCTGCACCCTTCACCCAACTCACACCACCACCGCATCTGCCCCTACTGCACCCCTGCTCCCAACTCTCCACCCATGGCACCCCGACCCTCCACTACGCACAGCACCCCTGCTCCCGCACCCCCACCCCTCCCCTACCTGCAGCACCCCCCCACCCGCCCCTGCAACCATAGCACCCTCACACCCACCCCCAACCGCACCACTCCGGCTAACTGCCCCCTCCCCCACTCCACCCCCATACCCACCTCTCCCCCGCTACACCCCTCCACCTCACCCGCACCATCACCACCGCATTTGCCCCTCCTGCACCCTCCCCTCCCCCATCCGCAACACCCCTGCTCCCGCACCCCCTCCCCCACCCGCGCCAACCCTCGGAAACCCCCGCAGCCGCCTACCACACCCCAACCGTAGCACTACTGCACCAGTCCCTGCCCCCCGCACCTGTCCCCACACCCATGGCACCACACTCCCACCCGCAGCCCCCCACTCCCCCACCCACGGCACTCCCACACCAGCTTCTCCCACAATCCCTCCCACACCCATATCACCCCTGCTCCCAAATCTCCACCCATGGCACCCCGCCCCTACCCTACGCACAGGACCCCTGCTCCCCCACTCCCATCCCTCCCCTTCCTGCAGCACCACCCGCCCCCGCAACCGTGGCACCCTCACTCCCACCCAACCGCACCACCCCGCCAAATATCTACCGCCCTGCGTATGTTCAAAGCCGTGCAGAGGTTAACGGGGTGTAGCCCCTAACGACGGTGTGAAGAGCGCCCGTAGGGCGCGATGAATCACCTAGTTATATATAAATGTGTATGTATGTATATAATATAATTAGTATGCATTTTGTTAGATAATGCAGGTGTGAAATATTTGCTGCTATACAGTAGACATGAGCTCACCAAATACAATTCGTATAAGATTCAGAAATAAAATGAAATTTGAATCTAGAACTTTAAGTAAAACAGATTAAAATCTTATCACAAATACATATCTGTATAATCATAAGACAAGCGTTTAGCACTTGTTGTCACCCTTGCATGGGCGGGCTTGTTCTTATCCACTCCAATTTTACTCTAAATCCAAATTGCGTGTCTTCCAACGCGTTTCGTCAATAGTGACTTCTTCAGGGGAGTTTTCTGTTAAAGGCTTTATCCTCAAATATCAGTTGTGTAGACCTGAAATAGTTGTGTAACCTTCAGACGGTATTTGTGGACTTGTTCATGATGAACACATTCCTAATTACTTGTGAATAATAGTTCCTGCTCTGTGCAGTTCTGAGGTTATGACTTTAGGGAATGTAATGGCCTGATCCAATATTGCTCAATCTAAGGTCTCCCAGTAGCCTTACTACATACATAAATGTGTCTTGCACTCAGTATTTTAACTAACAATAATAAACAGTGGAGTTTTAGTTCATGTATTGCTCAGTGCATTTAAGCCTGCAGCCCCCGACAAGGGACCCCACTATACTGCAGGTGCTACTCTATTACTCAAAATAATTACTATAAAAACAGCTATCACATTAGTGTTAGACTTTAGGTATGCTCTCAGCGGCGGAACAGTGGCCGAAAGGCTTGGATTGGTTTTCAGAGCACCAGTCTGACGTGCCACCACATCTCACGTGGCCCTCCTATTCACCAGATCTGGGACTGTGGGACTGCTTGGCTGGGTCCAACATTGTACTGTTGGTGCAGTTCCTGATGCGTTTGGAACTATTGGTGGTTGCTAGGGGTCCTAAATGTCTGTGGTCCCGATTAGTCATGATCTACTTTCACCACCACTGTTCTGCCGCTGAGATTCTTGGTGTCCATGCTTCTTCCACTGTAGATGGATACTACTCACAGTCTACAAGGGATCACCAACAAACAAATGCCGGTCTCGGCCAAAACCTATGGATCCCTTTTGCCAGTCGCATCACGTGCACGACCCATGGTTCCATCTGAAAAAGAAACAATATCTCAACAAATGTGCATTGTATCAATACCTCGGACATTCACAATGATCATCCAGTAGTTTTAGTGTCACCATCTACACGAATGTGCACATCCCGTGTCATTAATATACCCGGTGGAACCGTCCATGTTGCTGTCCGTCGCGTGCTCCAGCGCATCAAAGTGACGTCATCTGACACACGCTACGCCCGGGGACACGGAGAAAACTTCATCCACGTGACCTATAGTAACCAATGAGGACAAAAGTATCAAGTAACTTGCCAACAAAACAGTGTAACAACACCGATCAAATTCTATCCTCTTAGATATATATATCTTTCTCCGGCAGGGTCCACAGGTTATCCACAGGATAACATTGGGATATGATGACGTGACAGCGGATTAGCAACAAACGGTCAAAGCTTTCGGCCTCCCAGCATGCAACGGTCCTGTCCATATATCCCCGACTCCTGGCTCAGGCAAATCAGTTTTTTGTTTGGTGCGGCAGGAGCCGGACCATGGTCAGAGGGCTGCTGTTTTTTAGCAGCCGTAAGTTTTCTTATTTTATTTTTATAGTACAGGTTGAGTCTCCCTTATCCAAAATGCTTGGGACCAGAGAAATTTTGGATATGGGATTTTTCCGTATTTTGGAATAATTGCATACCATAATGAGATATCATGGCAATGGGACCTAAGTCTAAGCACAGAATGCATTTATGTTACATATACACCTTATATACACAGCCTGAAGGTCATTTTAGCCAATATTTTTAATAACTTTGTGCATTAAACAAAGTGTGTGTACATTCACAAAATTCATTTATGTTTCATATACACCTTATGCACACAGCCTGAAGGTAATTTAGTCTAATATGTTTAATAACTCTGTGTATTAAACAAAGTTTGTGTACATTGAGCCATCAGAAAACAAAGTTTCACTATCTCGCTCTCACTCAAAAAATTCCATATTTCGGAATATTCCGTATTTCGGAATATATGGATATGGGATACTCAACCTGTATTACTATTTTTTTTGAGTGATCTTTCTAAGCATCTTATACGCACCTCAGAGTCGCTCCAACAACTCCCTGCCGGGTCGCGACAACGCTTACCCACGTGTACAGTGAGGCAGGCAGAGGTTCTGGTGAACCTTCATGGGCTACTTTGCACAGACATTATCCAATGTAGCTGAGCAGTTTATACCAGTGATAGGATTCCCTATTAACCCATACATGCAACATTCATTCTGAGGTTTATACACCTAGGGAATTGTCAGCCTCTCATAAAATCAGGCTGAAAGGCTGGTGGTAAGTAAATCACATAGACATGATACAACATCGTCACAGTCTATACATGTTTTAGATGAGGATTCGTTGGAGGATGAGGACTCATTGCACTTCGGAAGGTCTCAGCTCAGTGGACATACCTGAGCTAATTAGTGCTATGTAAGCCATTCTATCCTTAGAAGAGGCAGCAGAGCCTGTGTTAAAAACTAAGGCAACTGTGTTTAAACATCCCAAAACAGCTGATGGAAATTTTGGGTTACGCCCAGTAGGAAGTTAGAATTCCAAGAAATGGAATTCCAATTATCCTCGTCCAGCTGGGGACGCACCCACCGCATCTACCCACCACCCATGGCAATCCACCCCCTCACCCACCCGCAGCACCAACACCTGCACCACCCGTGGCACTCTGCCCCCACCCACGGCACCAACACCCACTGCCCCCCCCTGCGGCACCCAACGCATCCCCCACATCCGCTCCCACCCGCGGCACTCCCGCCTCCACCCGTAGCTCCCACACCTGCAGCACCCCCCACCCCTCCCCCACCCGCTGCAACCCTGCCCCTCCCCCATACCCACCCTCACCCCCACCCGCAGCACCAACACCCACGCCACCTACCCGCGGCACCCACCGCATCCACCCACCACCCGTGGCACTCCACCCCCACCCGCAGCACCAACACCCGCGCCACCTACCCGCGGCACCCACCGCATCCACCCACCACCCGTGGCACTCAAAGCCCTCCCCCACCCGCAGCACCAACACCCGCACCACCCGTGGTACTCTGCCCCCACCCACAGCACCAACACCCGCTGCCCCCCCGCAACACCCAACGCATCCCCCACATCAGCTCCCACCCGCGGCACTCCCGCCCCCACCCATAGCTCCCACACCTGCAGCACCCTCCGCACCTCCTCCACCCGCTGCAACCCTGCCCCTCCCCAATACCCACCTCTCCCCCCCCCGCTGCACCCTTCACCCAACTCACACCACCACCGCATCTGCCCCTACTGCACCCCTGCTCCCAACTCTCCACCCATGGCACCCCGACCCTCCACTACGCACAGCACCCCTGCTCCCGCACCCCCACCCCTCCCCTACCTGCAGCACCCCCCCACCCGCCCCTGCAACCATAGCACCCTCACACCCACCCCCAACCGCACCACTCCGGCTAACTGCCCCCTCCCCCACTCCACCCCCATACCCACCTCTCCCCCGCTACACCCCTCCACCTCACCCGCACCATCACCACCGCATTTGCCCCTCCTGCACCCTCCCCTCCCCCATCCGCAACACCCCTGCTCCCGCACCCCCTCCCCCCCCCACTATAAAAACAGCTATCACATTAGTGTTAGACTTTAGGTATGCTCTCAGCGGCGGAACAGTGGCCGAAAGGCTTGGATTGGTTTTCAGAGCACCAGTCTGACGTGCCACCACATCTCACGTGGCCCTCCTATTCACCAGATCTGGGACTGTGGGACTGCTTGGCTGGGTCCAACATTGTACTGTTGGTGCAGTTCCTGATGCGTTTGGAACTATTGGTGGTTGCTAGGGGTCCTAAATGTCTGTGGTCCCGATTAGTCATGATCTACTTTCACCACCACTGTTCTGCCGCTGAGATTCTTGGTGTCCATGCTTCTTCCACTGTAGATGGATACTACTCACAGTCTACAAGGGATCACCAACAAACAAATGCCGGTCTCGGCCAAAACCTATGGATCCCTTTTGCCAGTCGCATCACGTGCACGACCCATGGTTCCATCTGAAAAAGAAACAATATCTCAACAAATGTGCATTGTATCAATACCTCGGACATTCACAATGATCATCCAGTAGTTTTAGTGTCACCATCTACACGAATGTGCACATCCCGTGTCATTAATATACCCGGTGGAACCGTCCATGTTGCTGTCCGTCGCGTGCTCCAGCGCATCAAAGTGACGTCATCTGACACACGCTACGCCCGGGGACACGGAGAAAACTTCATCCACGTGACCTATAGTAACCAATGAGGACAAAAGTATCAAGTAACTTGCCAACAAAACAGTGTAACAACACCGATCAAATTCTATCCTCTTAGATATATATATCTTTCTCCGGCAGGGTCCACAGGTTATCCACAGGATAACATTGGGATATGATGACGTGACAGCGGATTAGCAACAAACGGTCAAAGCTTTCGGCCTCCCAGCATGCAACGGTCCTGTCCATATATCCCCGACTCCTGGCTCAGGCAAATCAGTTTTTTGTTTGGTGCGGCAGGAGCCGGACCATGGTCAGAGGGCTGCTGTTTTTTAGCAGCCGTAAGTTTTCTTATTTTATTTTTATAGTACAGGTTGAGTCTCCCTTATCCAAAATGCTTGGGACCAGAGAAATTTTGGATATGGGATTTTTCCGTATTTTGGAATAATTGCATACCATAATGAGATATCATGGCAATGGGACCTAAGTCTAAGCACAGAATGCATTTATGTTACATATACACCTTATATACACAGCCTGAAGGTCATTTTAGCCAATATTTTTAATAACTTTGTGCATTAAACAAAGTGTGTGTACATTCACAAAATTCATTTATGTTTCATATACACCTTATGCACACAGCCTGAAGGTAATTTAGTCTAATATGTTTAATAACTCTGTGTATTAAACAAAGTTTGTGTACATTGAGCCATCAGAAAACAAAGTTTCACTATCTCGCTCTCACTCAAAAAATTCCATATTTCGGAATATTCCGTATTTCGGAATATATGGATATGGGATACTCAACCTGTATTACTATTTTTTTTGAGTGATCTTTCTAAGCATCTTATACGCACCTCAGAGTCGCTCCAACAACTCCCTGCCGGGTCGCGACAACGCTTACCCACGTGTACAGTGAGGCAGGCAGAGGTTCTGGTGAACCTTCATGGGCTACTTTGCACAGACATTATCCAATGTAGCTGAGCAGTTTATACCAGTGATAGGATTCCCTATTAACCCATACATGCAACATTCATTCTGAGGTTTATACACCTAGGGAATTGTCAGCCTCTCATAAAATCAGGCTGAAAGGCTGGTGGTAAGTAAATCACATAGACATGATACAACATCGTCACAGTCTATACATGTTTTAGATGAGGATTCGTTGGAGGATGAGGACTCATTGCACTTCGGAAGGTCTCAGCTCAGTGGACATACCTGAGCTAATTAGTGCTATGTAAGCCATTCTATCCTTAGAAGAGGCAGCAGAGCCTGTGTTAAAAACTAAGGCAACTGTGTTTAAACATCCCAAAACAGCTGATGGAAATTTTGGGTTACGCCCAGTAGGAAGTTAGAATTCCAAGAAATGGAATTCCAATTATCCTCGTCCAGCTGGGGACTGTTTAAAAAAAACAAAAAGGGAGGTGGCTCCCAAAGTAGATTCGCAGGTCTTAGATTGGTGCGAAAATCTACATTACTTTTGTTTTCAACATCAATAAATGATGTCACGGGGGTGTGGCCTGACTGGAAAGGCAGCAGGAAGCAGGATAAAGGAGATCCTGCTTCATATAGGTCCTTTATGCCTTTTACAGCTGTCCTACGGGCTCTTTCAGGCCCTTTCTTGCCCCTCTTTGTGTTTTGACCCCCCGGTGTGTAGGTTGCAGAGCCGGGGAGCTATTCATTTGGCTTTTGCAGGTTGTGGCCTACACCTGGATCCGAAGCTGCGGACAGAAGTTGTGCAGTGATCCCACCACAGACTGGACCTCAGCGAGGTAGCGCTGCTACTCATCGAGGGCTGTCCACTCTTGTGCCTAGCTGTTCTAGCTGTTCTGTTGGAGTCGTGTGGAGAGGCTGACTGGGGATCAGCGGTGACCGCGGCTGGAGACACTGAGCGGAGCTGATCTCCTGGCATCTGATGCGGCGCATACTACAGGGATTGGTGGCCTCAGCAGGGACGCGTCAGGTTTGTCAGCTCACTCGCCCGCAGCCTGCCTTCTCCTACTGTCCGACCGTTGAAGCCCTGAGTCTTAGCAGCAGGGAATACACGGAGCGCTTGCCTGTCATCACTCCAACAATGTCCCAGCATCTGCCCCTCTCCTCCTAACACATGGTGCTACGGGGGAATCTGGTGGAGCTGTGAATTATAGAGGACATAGAATGTATAGAGCGTTGAGTAACAGGACCATCTAGAGTGTCTTAAAACGTCTTCAACCATTACAGCTGGGTTGTGCGTCTGACAAGAAGAAGCAGATGATGTTGTAGCGGTCTCAGAAGGACCACCTGAATTCGAGGTACCAAAGAGATGGACAGGTGGGGCCGATTTGGTACCTTTTTAACCTTTTTTGGAGGCATGATAAGCCGGCTACAAAGAGACTGACCTCTCAGAGATAGGAAAATACAAATGATCTATAAATAAAAGGAGCAGTAGTGCGCTGTCAGGAGGTTACATCAAGATGACCCGTTCAAAAGTAAACCTGATGTAATGCAACTCAAATAACACAATAATGACCAAGAAATTCCACTAGAAATGCTTCAATTTAGGGTAGTGATCCCGGTCCAGCTGTCAGGACACTTATTTATATTAAACCTTATTGAAGGCAGAAGACAGAGCATGCGATGGCCGGGCACCAGGATCCAAAATGGCAGCCATCTCACTTCCCAGTATCACCGCTGGGCTCCGGTGACTGTGGGCATCCCGTTCTGTCCCCAGCAGTAGCGGAATCTGCGCACCCGTGTGAGCGGGAGAGCAAGTGATCCCGCCTGAGCCAAAAGCGCCTCCAAGTCAGGTGTCTGGAGCGTGCAGGAAAGACCAGGCGTGCACAGCCCCAGAATACAGCTCTTAGCTTCATAGGCGTCACTAGGCTGCAGCAGTGAACAGTGCCCGGAGTGAGCGGAGCGAGCGGCTTTAGGGCAGTAGTAGTGGGGGACTTAATAAATAGGGTCTTGGTTCCAGCGGCGGCTGAGAGCTATTAGGTAGGGTAGATAAGAAGCCACTTAGTGAGGAGAGCTCCAGAAAGCACGTCTGGATGGACCACACCCCTCTTATTTATTATTTTATATACTAACAGGGGTGACAGGTGTGGTATATCCCTGCAAAGGCAGATCCAATCTCTTTCTCATCAGACTCTGCTGTCTTCCCTGCACTCTCACTCAGATGTTCACTGCTGCCAGTAGCACACGTATGAGAAGCAGAAGTATGGCGGCAGCTGTATGGATTCTGATATGTAATTCTCTGAATCATACTTACCGTACACACATCATCCTTATTACTATTGAGACTATAGAGGTAAGACACTGATGATGGGGATGTAAAAATAGGATTTTAATTACTTACCGAAAATACTTTTCACGTAGTCTGTAGAGGATGCTGGGGTCCATTTAGTACCATGGGGTATAGACAGATCCTTTGGGAGCCACTGGCACTTTAAGAGTTTAATAGTGTGGGCTGGTTTCCCTCTATGCCCCTCCTACCAGACTCAGTCTAGAAACTGCCAGAAGAGACGGACATACTTTGAGAGAAGGAAATACACAGATAGTGGTGAGATTCACACCAGCTCACACATAACAAAAAGGAAAGCCAAACTAACCAACTTGGAACAATTCAGTAACGGCTAAACCAACAATACTGAACCAAGTAATAATGCAGTAATACGAAGCACAGGGCGGGCGCCCAGCATCCTCTATGGACTATCAGAAAAGGATTTACCGGTAGGTAATTAAAATCCTATTTTCACTTACGTCCTAGAGGATGCTGGAGTCCATTTAGTACCATGGGGATGTACATAAGCTCCCAGTACAGGAGGGAGAGTGCTGAGGTTCCTGCAGAACTGATTGACCGAACTTAAGGTCCTCAGAGGTCAAAGTATAGAACCTGTAAAACTTAGCAAACGTGTTCAACCTTGACAAGTAGCTGCTCGGCAAAGCTGAATAGCCGAGACACCCCAGGCAGCTGCCCAGGAAGAACCCACTTTACGGGTAGAGTGGGCCTGAACAGATTTTGGAATTGCTAATCCTGCCGTGGAATAAGCATTCTGGATAGTAAGCCTGATCCAGTGTGAAATTGTCTGCTTAGAAACAGGACACCCAATCTTGTTAGGATCATAAAGTACAAATAGTGCATCCGACTTCCTGTGACGAGTAGTTCTCTTCACATAGATTTTCAAAGCCTGCACGACATCCAAGGACTTTGAGGTAATTGAGGTGTCAGTAGCCACTGGCACCACAATAGGTTGGTTGATATGAAAAGCTGACACAACCTTAGGGAGAAATTGCTGATGCGTTCTGAGCTCAGCTCTATCCTCATGGAAAATCAAGTAGGGGCTCTTGTGCGACAATGCCCCCAAATTCTGACACACGTCTGGCAGAAGCCAAGGCCAACAATGTGACCGCCTTCCAAGTAAGAAACTTTACGTCCACCTCCTGTAAAGGTTCGAACCAATCCGATTGCAGGAACTGCAGCACCACATTAAGATCCCAAGGTGCCATAGGAGGCACAAAGGGTGGTTGGATGTGCAGAACTCCTTTCAAGAAAGTCTGAACCTCAGGGATAACAGCCAATTGTTTCTGGAAGAAAATAGACATTGCCAAAATCTAGACCTTGATGGAGCCCAAGCGTAGGCCAACATCCACAGCTGCTTGCAGAAAGAGGAGAAAATGTCCCAGTTGAAACTCCACCGTAGGAAACTTCTTGGATTCACACCAAGACACATACTTTTTCCAAATCCGATGGTAATGCTTAGACGTTACCCCCTTCCTAACTTGGATCAGAGTAGGTATAACCTTATTCGGAATGCCCTTCCAAGCTAAGATCTGGCGTTCAACCTCCATGCCGTCAAACGTAGCCCCGGTAAGTCTTGATAGGCGAACAGCCCCTGCAGTAGAAGGTCCTCACGAAGAGGAAGAGGCCTCGGATCCTCCAGCAAAAGATCCGAGTACCAAGCCCGCCTTGGCCAGTCCAGAGCAATGAGGATTGCCGGAACTCTTGATCTTTTTATTAGTTTGAGAATCCTTGGGATGAGTGGAAGTGGAGGGAACACATACACTGACTGGAACACCCACGGAGTCACCAGGGCGTCCACTGCCTGTGGGTCTCGTGACCTGGGATAGTACCTCTGAAGCTTCTTGTTGAGGCGAGAGGCCATCATGTCTATCTGAGGTATACCTCATCGGTGTGTTACTTCTGTGAATACCTCCGGGTGGAGTCCCCATTCTCCTGAATGGAGATCTTGTCTGCTGAAGAAGTCCGCTTCCCAGTTGTCCACTCCTGGAATGAAGATCGCCGACAGCGCCTGTCTTTCTGCCCAGAGGAGGATTCTTGTTACCTCTGTCATTGCAGCCCTGCTCTTCATTTCACCCTGCCTGTTTATGTAGGACACGGCTTGTGACATTGTCCGACTAAACCTGAATGGCTCGATCTTGCAAAAGATGAGCCGCTTGTAGAACCGTGCATCCGTGGTTAGAAGAATCCAATTCTGAATCCCGAACCTGCAACCCTCGAGCAGGTGAGAAGTTTGCAGCCACCAAAGTAGTGAAATTCTGGCTTTCGGCAACAGGCATATCCATTGGTTCATGTGAAGATGTGATCCCGACCACTTGTCCAGGAGATCCAGCTGGAAGAACTGTGCATGGAATCTTCCATATTGTAGAGCCTCATAGGAGGCTACCATCTTCCCCAGAAGGCGAATGCACCGATGAACCGATACCCAGGGAGGTTTCAAGACATCCCGGACCATTGATTGGATCACCAACGCTTTCTCCACTGGTAGAAACACCCTCTGCACTACCGTGTCGAGTATCATCCCCAGGAAGGGCAGTCTCCTTGTCCGTTACAAATGTAACTTTGTAAGGTTCAGGATTCACCCATGATCCCAGAGTAGTTGAGTTGAGAGCGCATTACTCAGAGGCATCTTCCAAGGAGAAGCTGTTGCAATCAGCAGATCATCCAGATATGGAATTATGTTTGCGTAGGAGGAGCATCATCTCCGCCATGACCTTGGTGAACACCCTTGGTGCTGTGGAGAGGCCAATGGCAACATATGGAACTGATAGTGACAGTCCTGTAGTGCAAACCGTAGATAGGCCTAGTGAGGTGGCCAGATCGGAATGTGAAGGTACGCATCCTTGATGGGATACTAGGAATTCTCCCTCCTCCAGACCTTTGATCACCACTCTCAGAGACTCCATCTTGAATTGGAAAACCCTCAAGTAGGGGTTCAACGACTTCAGGTTCAATATAGGCCTTACCGAACTGTCCGGTTTTGCTACCACAAACAGGTTTGAGTAATAACCCTTGGTTTTTGGGTGAGGTGGAACTGGAACAATGACATTTGTTTGTACCAATTTTTTAATTGCTTCCTGTAGGACAGCACTTACTGTCAGCAAAGCTGGTAAGCCTGATTTGAAGAATCTGTGAGGTGAGAGTTCCTGAAACTCCAATCTGTACCCCTAGGTAACAATATCCTTCACCCAGGGGTCTAGGCATGATGACACCCAGACGTAACTGAAATCTTTTAGTCTCGATCCCACCTTCCTAATCTCCAGGCTGAGAGGTTCACCGTCATGCTGAATATTTGTAGGAAATAGAACCTGGTTTCTGTTCCTGGGAACCTGTTGGTGCAGGTTTTTTAGATCTTCCCCGACCTCCTCTAAAGAAGGTTGGAGGGGGTTTGGATTTTTTTTAATTTTGCAGTCCAAAAGGGCTGCAGTGTATGTGTAGGATAATATTTCCTAGCTGGGGCTGCTGCGGAGGGAAGAAATGTTGACTTACCCGCAGTCGCCGTGGAAATCCACGCATCCAATGCGTCCCCAAATAGTGCCTAACCTGTGAATGGCAGGTTCTCCACACTTTTCTTGGATACTGCATCCGCAGTCCATTGGCGTAGCCAGAGTCCTCTGCATGCCGAGACAGCCATGGAAGTGGCAGGCCAATGTCCTTCATGGCCTCCACCATGAAACCTGCAGAATCCTGTATGTGATGTAAAAACAAGTCAATGTCACTCCTATCCATAGTATCTAAGTCCTCTAGTAAGGTGCCTGACCACTTTACTATGGCTTTAGAAATCCACGCACAAGCAATAGTGGGCTTTAGAGCCACGCCTGTAGCAGTTTATAGTGATTTGAGCGTAATCTCAATCTTGCGATCAGCCTGCTCCTTTAAGGCGGTTGAACCAGCGACAGGTAAAACCACCTTTTTAGACAGCCTAGATACAGAAGCATCTAGTATAGGTGGGTTTTCCCACTTCTTCCTATCCTCTTCAGGGAAAGGGAAAGCAATGAGAATTCTTTTAGGGATCTGGAATTTTTTCTCTGGGTTTTCCCAGGATTTTTCAAACAAGGAGTTTAACTCCATGGAAGCAGGGAAGGTAAGCGAGGACTTCTTATTTACTGTAAAATAAGATTCCTCTACTTGTTCCGGAACTTTCTCAGAAATATGCAAAACATCCCTAATGGCTTCAGTCATTAGCTGCACCCCTTTAGCAAGGGCTACATCCTCCCCTGCATATCCCCATCACCGTCCTCTGTCGGTATCAGTGTCAGCTTGCATTATCTGGGCAAGTGTACTTTTTTGTGGGTATGTAGGTGGGGGTTTAGATGAAGTAGTGGGAGCTGAATACTTCAAACCCACCACAGATTGTCTCAAAAACTGCGTCTCTTTCTCAGTATGTGACATCCTTGTTGAAATCTGGGATATCATTCCCCTTAAAGAATCCACCCATGGTGGTTTGGATTCAGAAGGCTGAGACAGCACATTGCAGTCCTGAGTACATGGAATAGACTCCTCAGGAGAAGATACACACTCTGCAGCACAGGACACAGAGTCCTTAGACATGGTAATGTGGATTTACACACTTACACACACTCACGCACACACACACACACACACACACACACAGGAAAATGTCAGACACAGTTTCCCCCAGAGTACCTTCAGAGAGTCACAGAGTATAAGGAGCCAGCCACACAGCGCCCCTGTAGACAGTTATTATGATAAAAGCCCGGCGCTGACTTTAATAGGGAGGGCAGCGCTCCCTGTCAGTGTCCTAGTTCCTATGATCTGCAGAGAAAAAATGGCGCTGGTGAGTGCTGGATCCACTCTGAGAGGAAGCCCCGCCCCTTGTAATGGTGCCCGGCTTCCTGCACTAATTGTTTATACTGGCCTAAAGATTTTAGTGCTAACAGGAGCACCCTCAATAGCTCATTGTCCTCAAGCTTAGTGCCCTGTCAGCGGACTAGGGAACCATTAACTCTTCAGGAAGTTGGTTCCTACTTCCTCCCCTAAGTCCCACGAAGCAGGGAGTCTGTTGCCAGCAGCCTTCCTGTAACCTAACTAACTCTAGAAAATAAACACCTAAGAAAACTCCTAGGAGCTCCCCTAGCTGTGACCGGCTCCTCAGGGCACATTTTCTAAACTGAGTCTGGTAGGAGGGGCATAGAGGGAGGGGCCAGCCCACACTATTAAACTCTTAAAGTGCCAGTGGCTCCCAAAGGGCCCGTCTATACCCCATGGTACTAAATGTACCCCAGCATCCTCTAGGACGTAAGAGAAAGTAGATTATAACCTAGCAGATGATGATGACGATTGCAGTGTATTATATGGTGTATGGCATGTAAAGTACCTTGTTCCACACCTACTCTGCTGTAGCAATATACCTTATATAAGGGTGAGTAACACATGTACAGGCTTACCAGCGTATGAGCACACACATAAAGGAATGCTACCTTACCAATGCTTCCGGGAGTAACGTTAGGAGACATTTCTCTGATCCATCAGCTCATATGACTGATGTTATTGTTCATCTAGAATCTCCAATTCATACGATATGTTCCCCATCCATTGTTCTACATTGGTGCTGACATAGGACTTGGCGAGTGACTACATCTCCATTTATACTTCATGGTTAGTTACCAGTACAAGAGAGAGATATATCTAAGTCTTATTATAATTTCTCTATAGTCCTAGTGGATGCTGGGGACTCCGTAAGGACCATGGGGAATAGACGGGCTCCGCAGGAGACTGGGCACTCTAAGAAAGAATTAGTACTACTGGTGTGCACTGGCTCCTCCATCTATGCCCCTCCTCCAGACCTCAGTTAGAATCTGTGCCCGGCCAGAGCTGGGTGCTTTTAGTGAGCTCTCCTGAGCTTGCTAATAAGAAAGTATTTTAGTTAGGTTTTTTATTTTCAGAGAGCTTCTGCTGGCAACAGACTCTCTGTTACGTGGGACTGAGGGGAGA
This sequence comes from Pseudophryne corroboree, assembly GCF_028390025.1. NCBI lineage: Eukaryota > Metazoa > Chordata > Amphibia > Anura > Myobatrachidae > Pseudophryne > Pseudophryne corroboree. The sequence continues at coordinate 135,429 of NW_026967514.1, read as the reverse complement.
GAAGCAAACCTACTAACTGCGGCTAGGTTGCGCTTCTTAGGCTACTGGACACCATTAGCTCCAGAGGGATCGAACACAGGAACCTAACCTTGGTCGTCCATTCCCGGGCCGAGCCGCCGTCCCCCTCGCAGAGCCAGAAGCCTGTGGGTTGAAACAAGAAGACGTCCAAATCGGCGGCAGAAGACTCCTATCTTCACTGAGGTAGCGCACAGCACTGCAGCTGTGCGCCATTGCGCCCACACTAACCCACACACTCCGGTCACTGTAGGGTGCAGGGCGCAGGGGGGGGGGGGGCGCCCTGGGCAGCAATTGATTACCTCCTGGCAAAAGCAGCATATATACAGCTGGGCACTGTAATATGCATGAGCCCCTGCCATTAATTTTACACAAAATCGCGGGACAGAAGCCCGCCGCTGAGGGGGCGGGGCCTTCTTCCTCTGCACTCACCAGCGCCATTTTCTCTCCACAGCTCCGCTAAGAGCAAGCTCCCCAGGCTCTCCCCTGCAGACTCACGGTAGAAAAGAGAGGGGGGGCACATAAATTTAGCGCTTTAATCATATATACAGCAGCTACTGGGTAAACACTAAGTTACTGTGTGATTCCTGGGTCATATAGCGCTGGGGTGTGTGCTGGCATACTCTCTCTCTCTGTCTCTCCAAAAGGCCTTGAGGGGGTCCTGTCCTCATATAGAGCATCCCCTGTGTGTGTGGTGTGTCGGTACGCATGTGTCGACATGTTTGACGAGGGCTATGAGGAGGCAGAGTAAGTGCAGATGAATGACGTGTCTCCGCCGACGGTGCCGACACCCGATTGGATGGATATGTGGAAGGTGTTAAATGATAATGTAAACTCCTTGCATAAAAGGTTGGATAAAGCTGATGCTTTGGGACAGTCAGGGTCTCATCCTATGCCTGATCCTACAGCTCAGAGGCCGTCAGGGTCTCATAAGCGCACACTATCCCAGATGGTTGACACAGATATCGACACGGATTCTGACTCCAGTGTCGATGACGATGATGCTAAATTGCAGCCTAAAATGACTAAAGCCATCCGCTACATGATTATAGCAATGAAGGATGTATTGCACATATCAGAGGGAAACCCTGTCCCTGACAAGAGGGTTTATATGTATGGGGAGAAAAAGCAAGAAGTGACTTTTCCCCCTTCACATGAGTTAAATGAGTTATGTGAAAAAGCGTGGGATTCCCCTGATAGGAAAGTGCTGATTTCCAAAAGGTTACTTAAGGCGTACCCTTTCCCGCCAACAGACAGGATGCGCTGGGAATCCTCCCCTAGGGTAGATAAGGCGTTGACACGCTTATCTAAGAAGGTGGCCCTGCCGTCACAGGATACGGCCGCCCTAAAGGATCCTGCGGATAGGAAGCAGGAAAGTATCCTAAAGTCTGTTTATACACATTCTGGTACTCTACTGAGGCCGGCGATTGCGTCGGCCTGGATGTGTAGTGCTGTAGCAGCATGGACAGATAATCTGTCTGAGGAGCTGGATACCTTAGACAAGGATACCATTTTACTGAAAAATATTTTTTGTGGAACCGCACTAGTTGGAGAATTATAGTAAATACTAATGTGAATGTAGCATGAGATACCAATATAAAAGCAGTTAAACAGTTAACAGATTATTCTTAAACTGCAAATGATTGGCGGTGCTCCCAGGAATTTTGTAGGTGAACTACGATTGAAAAGAAGGAGAAAAAGACAAAAAACCCTTTTTTGGGAGCACTCTTTTGTATATGTTTGAAGTAATTTATGTGGTAAGAAATGTTAAAACATAACCTTTAATCAAACCTTGAATAAAAAAAACATGATGTTGTAAAGAAAATTAGAAACTCGTGTCTAATGTTGTATGTGTAAAAATCTTATTTGACCTTTTTAACAAATGAGGTATAAGATGAATGAGTAGGTGAAAATATCAAAAAGTAATGGAGGATACCAAGTGGTTTCTTAAAGTCCCGGGTATCCAAGAAATCACTGTGTATGTCTAAATTGTGGGTATCATTGATAGAGAATATGAGCAGAACTGCTAAGGTTTGAAGTAAAAATGGAGATGGAGCTGAAGGAGTGATTGGATTCCCCTGTTGGTGGGGGGGGGGGGGGGGGGGGGAGGAAAAGGAGAAAGGGGAAAGTGAGAAAAAAGGAAAATAAAAGGAAAATGGGGGCCCACTGCACCTGGTATTCTCAAGAAGTTGACCGTCCTGATACTGACCAGGCCATGCCTGCTTAGCTTCCGAGATCAGACAAGATCGGGCGTATTCAGGGTAGTATGGCAGTGGGCCAAAAAGGAAAGAAGAGGGGAGAGAGGAAAAAGGAAAAGACGGGAGAAAAAAGGAGAAGGAAAAAAGGGAAGGAAACCACCACTAATTCTGTGCTCTAATGGATCGGTGCCACATTAGTCTGAAAATGTTTTTCCAAATAAGAGAGTGTGTGAAAATGATCTGAGTTAGAGTCAGCTCTTATCCTTAAAAAAGGGGCCCACTGCACCTGGTATTCTCAGGAGGTTTCCCTTCCTAATACTGACCAGGCCATGTCTGCTTAGCTTCCGAGATCGGACAAGATCGGGCGTATTCAGGGTAGTATGGCCGTGGGCCGTTGTTAAAGATGGGTCACACTCTAATTAATGTACTTTATTTGAATCAGAACTAAAATATAGTCCAAAAGATATTTCCAGATAAGAGTGTGTGGTGGGTAATAGAGAGAGAAAGAGGGAGGGAAAAAGGGGGGATAATGATGGGGAGGTAATGAATATAAATTCATAAAAAATGGAAGATCTGAAAGGTGAATAATGCTGAAAAAATTTATCAGAACAAAGCCCTAATACTTTGCTGGATAATTGTGCAAGGAATATACTCTCAACAAAAGCAAGTTGTGTATATATATAGCAGATTTTTGCACACAATGGTAACTTAAGAGCTCAGGGCTGTCTCGCAAGAAATTTGCAAATCAAAGACTTGTAATGTAATATAGCACTCAAAATGTGCACTGCTGTTTGCTACCATGAATATAGGAGCAAAAAATTGGTCAGAGGGTATGGGTTTGGAGCTCAAGGCTGGCTCACTGGAAACATACATTAATCCTTATAACCTCCTGATAACGGATGACAAAACATATGAAATATATGAAATATATATTAAGGAAATAAGTAGCAAAAAAGTAACAGAAGTATTAATTTGGAGCTCAGGGCTGGCTCCACAAAATTTGATATTAAAGCTCAGGGCTTGCTCTCCAAGAAATTAATTACTTTAAGCCTTAGAAATTGACAGAACATATGATCAAATCGCTGAAAAAAAACCCTGCTCTGGAAAGTTACATTGTCATGAAACTCAATATTCGTAAAGCTGGTTGATATCCATAACGGCATAAGCGGGGAAACAGTGCAATATATTGGTACTTAGTACAGTCTTCCTGCAGTTGTGAAGTATCGCTGCAGGAGTGAAATATTGATGGGGTCCGTAAGGACCATGGGGAATAGCGGCTCCGCAGGAGACAGGGCACAAAAGTAAAAGCTTTAGGATCAGGTGGTGTGCACTGGCTCCTCCCCCTATGACCCTCCTCCAAGCCTCAGTTAGGATACTGTGCCCGGACGAGCGTACACAATAAGGAAGGATTTTGAATCCCGGGTAAGACTCATACCAGCCACACCAATCACACTGTACAACCTGTGATCTGAACCCAGTTAACAGCATGATAACAGCGGAGCCTCTGAAAAGATGGCTCACAACAATAATAACCCGATTTTTGTAACAATAACTATGTACAAGTATTGCAGACAATCCGCACTTGGGATGGGCGCCCAGCATCCACTACGGACTACGAGAAATAGAATTATCGGTTAGTAAATTCTTATTTTCTCTGACGTCCTAAGTGGATGCTGGGGACTCCGTCAGGACCATGGGGATTATACCAAAGCTCCCAAACGGGCGGGAGAGTGCGGATGACTCTGCAGCACCGAAAGAGAGAACTCCAGGTCCTCCTCAGCCAGGGTGTGCCCCTGACCAAGTAGCAGTTCGGCAAAGTTGTAAAGCCGAGACCCCTCGGGCAGCCGCCCAAGATGAGCCCACCTTCCTTGCGGAATGGGCATTTACATATTTTGGCTGTGGCAGGCCTGCCACAGAATGTGCAAGCTGAATTGTACTACACATCCAACTGGCAATCGTCTGCTTAGAAGCAAGAGCACCCAGTTCTTTGGGTGCCTACAGGATAACCGCAAGTCAGTTTTCCTGACTCCAGCCGTCCTGGAAACCTATATTTTCAGGGCCCTGACAACATCTAGCAACTTGGAGTCCTCCAAGTCCCTAGTAGCCGCAGGTACCACAATAAGCTGGTGCAGGTGAAACGCTGACACCACCTTAGGGAGAAACTGGGGACAAGTCCGCAGCTCTGCCCTGTCCGAATGGACAATCAGATATGGGCTTTGTGAGACAAAGCCGCCAATTCTGACACTCGCCTGGCCGAGGCCAGGGCCAACAGCATGGTCACTTTTCATGTGAGATATTTCAAATCCACAGATTTGAGCGGTTTAAACCAATGTGATTTGAGGAATCCCAGAACTACGTTGAGATCCCACAGTGCCACTGGAGGCACAAAAGGGGGTTGTATATGTAGTACTCCCTTGACAAACTTCTGGACTTCAGGAACTGAAGCCAATTCTTTCTGGAAGAAAATTGACAGGGCCGAAATTTGAACCTTAATGGACCCCAATTTTGAGGCCCATAGACACTCCTGTTTGCAGGAAATGCAGGAATCGACCGAGTTGAAATTTCTTCGTGGGGCCTTCCTGGCCTCACACCACGCAACATATTTTCGCCACATGTGGTGATAATGTTGTGCGGTCACCAGGGTAGGAATGACCTCTTCCGGAATGCCTTTTTCCCTTAGGATCCGGCGTTCCACCGCCATGCAGTCAAACGCAGCCGCGGTAAGTCTTGGAACAGACATGGTACTTGATGAAGCAAGTCCCTTCTTAGCGGCAGAGGCCATGAGTCCTCTGTGAGCATTTCTTGAAGTTCCGGGTACCAAGTCCTTCTTGGCCAATCCGGAGCCACGAGTATAGTTCTTACTCCTCTACATCTTATAATTCTCAGTACCTTGGGTATGAGAAGCAGAGGAGGGAACACATACACCGACTGATACACCCACGGTGTTACCAGAACGTCCACAGCTATTGCCTGAGGGTCTCTTGACCTGGCGCAATACCTGTCCAGTTTTTTGTTCAGGCGGGACGCCATCATGTCCACCTTTGGTCCTTCCCAACGGTTCACAATCATGTGGAAGACTTCCCGATGAAGTCCCCACTCTCCCGGGTGGAGGTCGTGCCTGCTGAGGAAGTCTGCTTCCCAGTTTTCCACTCCTGGAATGAACACTGCTGACAGTGCTATCACATGATTTTCCGCCCAGCGAAGAATCCTTGCAGTTTCTGCCATTGCCCTCCTGCTTCTTGTGCCGCCCTGTCTGTTTACGTGGGCGACTGCCGTGATGTTGTCCCACTGGATCAATACCGGCTGACCTTGAAGCAGAGGTCTTGCTAAGCTTAGAGCATTGTAAATTGCCCTTAGCTCCAGTATATTTATGTAGAGAGAAGTCTCCAGACTTGATCACACTCCTTGGAAATTTTTTCCCTGTGTGCCTGCTCCCCAGCCTCTCAGGCTGGCATCCGCGGTCACCAGGACCCAGTCCTGAATGCCGAATCTGCGGCCCTTTAATAGATGAGCACTCTGCAGCCACCGCAGAAGAAACACCCTTGTCCTTGGAGACAGGGTTATCCGCTGATGCATCTGAAGATGCGATCCGGACCATTTTTCCAGCAGATCCCACTGAAAAGTTCTTGCGTGAAATCTGCCGCATGGAATCACTTCGTAAGAAGCCACCATTTTTCCCAGGACCCTTGTGCAATGATGCACTGACACTTTTCCTGGTTTTAGGAGGTTCCTGACTAGCTCGGATAACTCCCTGGCTTTCTTCTCCGGGAGAAACACCCTTTTCTGGACTGTGTCCAGAATCATCCCTAGGAACAGCAGACGTGTCGTCGGAAACAGCTGCGATTTTGGAATATTTAGAATCCACCCGTGCTGTCGTAGAACTACTTGAGATAGTGCTACTCTGACCTCCAACTGTTCTCTGGACCTTGCCCTTATCAGGAGATCGTCCATTTTCTTTTAAGAAGAATCATCATTTCGGCCATTACCTTGGTAAAGACCCGGGGTGCCGTGGACAATCCAAACGGCAGCGTCTGAAACTGATAGTGACAGTTCTGTACCACGAACCTGAGGTACCCTTGGTGAGAAGGGCAAATTGGGACATGGAGGTAAGCATCCCTGATGTCCAGGGACACCATATAGTCCCCTTCTTCCTGGTTCGCTATCACTGCTCTGAGTGACTCCATCTTGATTTGAACCTTTGTATGTAAGTGTTCAAATATTTCAGATTTAGAATAGGTCTCACCGAGCCATCTGGCTTCAGTACCACAATATAGTGTGGAATAATACCCCTTTCCTTGTTGTAGGAGGGGTACTTTGATTATCACCTGCTGGGAATACAGCATGTGAATTGTTTCAAATACTGCCTCCCTGTCGGAGGGAGACGTTGGTAAAGCAGACTTCAGGAACCAGCGAGGGGAGACGTCTCGAATTTCCAATCTGTACCCCTGGGATACTACTTGTAGGATCCAGGGGTCCACTTGCGAGTGAGCCCACTGCGTGCTGAAACTCTTGAGACGACCCCCCACCGCACCTGAGTCCGCTTGTACGGCCCCAGCGTCATGCTGAGGACTTGGCAGAAGTGGTGGAGGGCTTCTGTTTCTGGGAATGGGCTGCCTGCTGCAGTCTTCTTCCCTTTCCTCTATCCCTGGGCAGATATGACTGGCCTTTTGCCCGCTTGCCCTTATGGGGACGAAAGGACTGAGGCTGAAAAGACGGTGTCTTTTTCTGCTGAGATGCGACTTGGGGTAAAAAGGTGGATTTTCCAGCTGATGCCGTGGCCACCAGGTCCAATGGACCGACCCAAATAACTCCTCCCCTTTATACGGCAATACTTCCATGTGCCGTTTGGAATCTGCATCACCTGACCACTGTCGTGTCCATAAACATCTTCTGGCAGATATGGACATCGAACTTACTCTTGATGCCAGAGTGCAAATATCCCTCTGTGCATCTCGCATATATAGAAATGCATCCTTTAAATGCTCTATAGTCAATAAAATACTGTCCCTGTCAAGGGTATCAATATTTTCAGTCAGGGAATCCGACCAAGCCACCCCAGCGCTGCACATCCAGGCTGAGGCGATCGCTGGTCGCAGTATAACACCAGTATGTGTGTATATACTTTTTAGGATATTTTCCAGCCTCCTATCAGCTGGCTCCTTGAGGGCGGCCGTATGTGGAGACGGTAACGCCACTTGTTTTGATAAGCGTGTGAGCGCCTTATCCACCCTAGGGGGTGTTTCCCAACGCGCCCTAACTTCTGGCGGGAAAGGGTATACCGCCAATAATTTTCTATCGGGGGAAACCCCCGCATCATCACACACTTCATTAAATTTATCTGATTCAGGAAAACTACAGGTAGTTTTTTCACACCCCACATAATACCCTTTTTTGTGGTACTTGTAGTATTAGAAATATGTAACACCTCCTTCATTGCCCTTAACATGTAACGTGTGGCCCTAAAGGAAAATACGTTTGTTTCTTCACCGTCGACACTGGAGTCAGTGTCCGTGTCTGTGTCGACCGACTGAGGTAAATGGGCGTTTTAAAGCCCCTGACGGTGTTTGAGACGCCTGGACAGGTACTAATTTGTTTGCCGGCCGTCTCATGTCGTCAACCGACCTTGCAGCGTGTTGACAGTATCACGTAATTCCCTAAATAAGCCATCCATTCCGGTGTCGACTCCCTAGAGAGTGACATCACCATTACAGGCAATTGCTCCGCCTCCTCACCAACATCGTCCTCATACATGTCGACACACACGTACCGACACACAGCACACACACAGGGAATGCTCTGATAGAGGACAGGACCCCACTAGCATTTTGGGGAGACAGAGGGAGAGTTTGCCAGCACACACCAAAACGCTATAATTATACAGGGACAACCTTTATATAAGTGTTTTCCCTTATAGCATCTTAATATATAATCATATCGCCAAATAAGTGCCCCCCCTCTCTGTTTTAACCCTGTTTCTGTAGTGCAGTGCAGGGGAGAGCCTGGGAGCCTTCCCACCAGCAGTTCTGTGAGAAAAAATGGCGCTGTGTGCTGAGGAGAATAGGCCCCGCCCCCTTTTCGGCGGGCTTCTTCTCCCGTTTTACTGACAACCTGGCAGGGGTTAAATACATCCATATAGCCCCAGAGGCTATATGTGATGTATTTTTAGCCAGTATAGGTACTTTCATTGCTGCCCAGGGCGCCCCCCCCCCCCAGCGCCCTGCACCCTCAGTGACCGTTGGTGTGAAGTGTGCTGAGAGCAATGGCGCACAGCTGCAGTGCTGTGCGCTACCTCATGAAGACTGAGAAGTCTTCAGCCGCCGATTTCTGGACCTTTTCTCTCTTCAGCATCTGCAAGGGGGTCGGCGGCGCGGCTCCGGTGACCCATCCAGGCTGTACCTGTGATCGTCCCTCTGGAGCTAGTGTCCAGTAGCCTAAGAAGCCAATCCATCCTGCACGCAGGTGAGTTCACTTCTTCTCCCCTAAGTCCCTCGTTGCAGTGAGCCTGTTGCCAGCAGGACTCACTGAAAATAAAAAACCTAATAATAACTTTTACTCTAAGCAGCTCTTTAGGCGAGCCACCTAGATTGCACCCTTCTCGGCCAGGTACAAAAATCTAACTGAGGCTTGGAGGAGGGTCATAGGGGAAGGAGCCAGTGCACACCAGGTAGTCCTAAAGCTTTTACTTTTATGCCCAGTCTCCTGCGGAGCCGCTATTCCCATGGTCCTTACGGAGTTCCCAGCATCCACTAGGACGTCAGAGAAAATAAGATTTTACTCACTGGTAAATCTATTTTTTGTAGTCCGTAGTAGATGCTGGGCGCTCGTCCCAAGTGCGGACTTTCTGCAATACGTGTATATAGTTATTGCTTAATAAAGGGTTATGTTATGTTGGCATCCGTTGTTTGATGCTCTGTTGTTCATACTGTTGACTGGGAAAAGGGGCCCTAATTTGCACACCTTAATTAGGTAGTGAGGTGCTACTCTGCTTGAGACTTGGTAAAGTGTACAGAGGGAAAAAGGTAGCAGGTGCACAATCTCAACTAGCTCAACCTGTAGTAACCAGAGGCATTTAGCATATTCCTGGCCAGGGCTATGAGCTTACCCACCGCATCAAGGTAGCCTCTCATTGGGTAAGTCCCTAACACTAACTATAGGGGTTCAGGTCCGGGGGGCAGGACACCCCAGAGCCACCCAGCCAGACAACCCCAGGGCATCGCAGGAGTGATAAAATATAGGGTTATCACTCCTGCGATGCCCTGGGGTTGTCTGGCTGGGTGGCTCTGGGGTGTCCTGCCCCCCGGACCTGAACCCCTATAGTTAGTGTTAGGGACTTACCCAATGAGAGGCTACCTTGATGCGGTGGGTAAGCTCATAGCCCTGGCCAGGAATATGCTAAATGCCTCTGGTTACTACAGGTTGAGCTAGTTGAGATTGTGCACCTGCTACCTTTTTCCCTCTGCATACTGTTGACTGGGTAAGTTTATCACAAGTTATACGGTGTGATTGGTTTGGCTGGTAAGAGTCTTACCCTGGATTCCAAAATCCTTTCCTCGTAATGTCAGCTTTTCCGGGCACAGTTTCCTTAACTGAGGTCTGGAGGAGGAGCATAGAGGGAGGAGCCAGTGCACACCAGTAGTACTAAATCTTTCTTAGAGTGCCCAGTCTCCTGCGGAGCCCGTCTATTCCCCATGGTCCTTACGGAGTCCCCAGCATCCACTACGGACTACGAGAAATAGATTTACCGGTGAGTAAAATCTTATTATTACATTTGTTATTGTGAGTGTTCTCAGGAGGGTGGACACAATGATAGTCTGAGACACTGTATTATAAAGCCTTCATTAAAAGTTATGTTTTATTATACACACACACATTTACAATTAAGTGTCCCAGAGAGTCGTCTTCTATTGTTTACAAGATTAATATTGTTACAGAAAATGTCACATTTCCATAATGTATTTTATTTCCAGCAGATGGACACACAAGCAGGAATATCTCAGAAGGACATCTAATGTTATCCCCGGATTGTGACATTAAAGATAATGACAGTAGACAGGATTCTCCAGGAGCTAATCCCATTACCCCAATTATACATCCAGCTCTATCAGCTGGTCCCTCTGATCCTGGGAAATGTTCTCCTGATCACTCTGATATTGGTGCATCTGTTACAGCTCTGAGAGTAGATACAGTGTTTCCGTGTTCTATAGATGCCAAATGTTTTACAAAGAACACAAAGCCTATTAACCTACACACAGGTAAGGCAGGTGGAAGGCCACTGATATGTTCAGAGTGTGGGAAATGTTTTACAAAGAAATCACAACTTGTTATACATCAGAGAAGTCACACAGGTGAGAAGCCATTTCCATGTTCTGAGTGTGCGAAATGTTTTACAAAGAAATCACATCTTGTTATACATCAGAGATGTCACACAGGTGAGAAGCCATTTCCATGTTCTGAGTGTGGGAAATGTTTTGCACGGAAATCACGTCTTGTTAGACATCAGAGAAGTCACACAGGTGAGAAGCCATTTCCATGTTCTGAGTGTGGGAAATGTTTTACACAGAAATCAGATCTTGTTAAACATCAGAGAAGTCACACAGGTGAGAAGCCATTTCCATGTTCTGAGTGTGGGAAATGTTTTACACGGAAATCAGATCTTGTTATACATCACAGAACTCACACAGGTGAGAGGCCATTTCCATGTTCTGAGTGTGGGAAATGTTTTACACAGAAATCAGATCTTGTTAAACATCAGAGAAGTCACACAGGTGAGAAGCCATTTCCATGTTCTGAGTGTGGGATATGTTTTGCACACATATCAAATCTTGTTATACATGAGAGAAGTCACACCCGTGAGAAGCCATTTTCTTGCTCTGAGTGCAGGAAAAGTTTTACCTGGAAATCCCTACTTGTTATACATCAGAGAACTCACACAGGTGAGAAGCCTTTTCCATGTTCTGAGTGTGGGAAATGTTTTGCACTGAAATCAGATCTTGTTAAGCATCAGAGAAGTCACACAGGTGAGAGGCCATTTCCATGTTCTGAGTGTGGGAAATGTTTTGCACACAAATCAGATCTTGTTAGACATAACAGAAGTCACACAGGTGAGAAGCCATTTCCATGTTCTGAGTGTGGGAAATGTTTTACACAGAAATCACAACTTGTTATACATCAGAGAAGTCACACAGGTGAGAAGCCTTTTCCATGTTCTGAGTGTGGGAAATGTTTTGCACACAAAACCGTTCTTGTTAGACATAACAGAAGTCACACAGGTGAGAAGCCATTTCCATGTTCTGAGTGTGGGAAATGTTTTACACGAAAATCAGTTCTTGTTATACATCAGAGAAGTCACACAGGTGAGAGGCCATTTATATACTCTGAGAAATAAATCAGCTCTTGTTGCACACAATAGACATAGACCTGTCTTCTGCTCCGGGTACTGAGAACCCAGTACCAATCCTAAATGGTTGTCTAGCTGAGCTCCAGGTGTGGGTGATGCCAGTTGGCTGTGACTCAGTCCTGGTGAAACAGGTCCTTATGATAGAAGCTCACCAACAAAGGACAGGGCTACAGCTCAGCTTTGCCTACCAACCAGAATTACGCTTGGGGGTTCAGAGTTACAAAATGCTGATCATGGGGGTGATTCCGAGTTGTTCGCTCGCTAGCTGATTGTAGCAGCATTGCACACGCTAGGCCGCCGCCCTCTGGGAGTGTATCTTCGCTTAGCAGAATTGTGAACGAAAGATTAGCAGAATAGCGAATAGAAAATTCTTAGCAGTTTCTAAGTAGCTCCAGACTTACTCCTACACTAAGATCAGCTCAGGCCATTTTTTTCCTGGTTTGACGTCACAAACACACCCTGCGTTCAGCCAGGCACTCCCCTGTTTCTCCAGACACACCCGCGTTTTATCCTGGCACGCCTGCGTTTTTCTGCACACTTCCAGGAAACGGTCAGTTTTCGGCCAGAAACACCCACTTCCTGTCAATCACACTACGATCACTTCAACGATGGAAATTCTTCGTTCTGCCGTGAGTAAATCTGCAAAGTTTTGAACTAAAATACTTGTCACACTGCGCATTTTCGCATTAATTGCTCCGTTGCTAAAATCGGCAACAAGCGAACAACTCGGACTGACCCCCCATATGCGGAATCTTGGTGTCCTAGATGGTGGAGTGACACTTAGACATCAGGTATCAGCCACAATCATATCCTCATCTGAGGAACATAGCCAGACTCCAGCACTTCTTTACCTCAGAAGATCTACCTACAGTCATACATGCACTTTTATCATCACTCACGCACAGAACCAGTTGATAATTAGCAATAAAGGTTATGTCAAAGCGCTATGAGGGGAAGGAGGAGATACCAGTATGTTTGGATTCCATATATATGCCTTCTGGGGTGTCCTCAGCAGGTAGTTATAAGCTAGCTTTCCCTATCTATACCTTGCTGTAGTGGTGACTTCTGGCTCCTGTGGCTGGTTTCCAAGCTCCTGCTTCACTGTATTCACGGCCGAATTGCGGGTTTCGAAGCACTTCCGGTCGCGGCAATGACGTACTTCCAGTCACACGGTCCAACGCGTTTTATGCCTCAGCACTTAGTCATGGACTAAGTGCTGAGGCATGAAACGCGTTGGACCGTGTGAAACCAGCCACGGGAGCCAGAAGTCACTACAGCAAGGTATAGATAGGGAAAGCTAGCTTATAACTACCTGCTGAGGACACCCCAGAAGGCATATATATGGAATCCAAACATACTGCTTAAAAAATAAAAATTCCGGACACTCATCTCATTAATTCAAAAAAGAGCTGTAAACATACTGGTATCTCCCCCTTCCCCTTATAGCGCTTTGACATAACCTTTATTGCTAATTTTTAAACAAAAAGTCGAAGCAGCTCACATATACAGGCGCAGAACTGGGAAGTTTCTATACCCCAGTTGATAATTAGACCTAATGAGGATGATGCTTCCTTATTTCTAATGAATCCCTTGTATGTGTTACTGTTATTTGCTGTGTCAGCCTTTATGTGTGTTCTGTGTAATAATCCTGAAAGTAGTGCTGCTACCGATCTCATATCATTTGTAGTAACTTGGAAAAGATGAGATATGAGGTGCACTCTGGAAGCTTATAGGGGGTTAATCAGAGATGAACGCAGATGTGACATCACACAGCCCCTGGAAAATGGTCCTGGCCTGCCCGCGTTCACCCCTCAGGGATGTGACCACAATGTGTGTGTCTGCGCGGCCTCTGCACGTGCATTTTGCCACCACCAGTAAACTGCTGCGGGCCGCTATTGCGGCTGGGTCTGAATGACCCCCATAGGGTTTTGGCTCTCCTGATATGTATCTGTTTTACTTACCTGCAATACTATAATGTAACTTGAATTGTTTCTGTGCTTTAAGGATATTTTATCCATGTTGTGCAGAGTAAAGTATTTTTTAAGTTTAAAATATAGAGAAAAATCTGTGTATTAAAGATATGAAATAAAGTTGTTTAAAAACAAAAGATTTCCGTTGAGTCTTTTTATGTGTCTGTGTATTATTTTTTCTCTTACGTCCTAGAGGATGCTGGGGACTCCGTAAGAACCATGGGGTATGGACGGGCTCCACAGGAGATAGGGCACTTAAAAAGAACTTTCACTATGGGTGTGCACTGGCTCCTCCCTCTATGCCCCTCCTCCAGACTTCAGTTAGATCTTGTGCACAGAGGAGAAAGGGTATTATGCAGAGAGCTCTCTCGAGTTTTCTGTTTTAAAGAATTTTGTTAGGTTTTTTTATTTTCAGGGAGTCCTGTTGGCAACAGGCTCCCTGCATCGTGGGACTGAGGAGAGAGAAGCAGAGCTGGCTTGTCAAGTTGGGCACTGTTTCTAAGGCTACTGAACACCATTAGCTTCAGAGGGAGTCGGAACACAGGTCTCACCTGGGGTTCGTCCCGGAGCCGCGCCGCCGTCCTCACAGATGCCGAAATTGGAAGCCAGGTGAGTATGAGAAGGCAAGAAGACATCAGGCAGCAAAAGACATCAGATCTTCATACCGCTGCGCGTCATTGCTCCCAGTACTCACACACAAGCAGGCACTGAAGGGCGCAGGGGGGGGGGGGCGCCCTATGCAGCAATATTCCTCATTTTGTGGCAATATAAGCAAATCCCCCCACCATTTTTAATATAAGTTTACTGGGACCGAAGCCCGCCGTCGGGTGGGCGGGGCTTGATCCTCAGCACTAACCAGCGCCATTTTCTCCACAGAAACTGCACGAGGAAAAGCTGGCTCCCTAAACTCCCCTGGTGAACCATCACAGGCTGGAAAAAGGAGGGGGGCACATTAGCGACGCAGTGAGTGGGAATTAAGGCTATATATATAAAAAGCTGGCATACTCTCTCTCTCTGTCTTTCCTTAGGGCCTGGTTGGGGTTTTGTCCCCTTATAGGTTAATCCCTGTGTGTGTGGGGTGTCGGTACGTGTGTGTTGACATGTCTGAGGTGGAAGGCTTCTCCAAGGAGGCGGTGGAGCAAATGAGTGGTGTGTCCCCGTCGGTTGTGCCGACTCTGGATTGGATGGACATGTGGCATATGTTGAATGCAAGTGTGGCATCTTTACATAAAAGGCTTGATAAGGCTGAATTAGGAAGGACATCAGGGGGTCAATTCTCGGATTGGACCGACTCACAGGGCCCGTCGGGGTCCCAAAAGCGTCCCTTAACACAAGACACTACTACCGACACGGATTCTGATTCCAGTGTCGACTATGACGAAGTAAAATTGCACCCTAGGGTGACTAAAACCATTCAGTGTATGATTGTGGCAATAAGGGATGTGTTGCATATTGAGGATGAACCCTCGGTCCCCAACACAAGGGTACACATGTTTAAGGAAAAGAAACAGATTATTAACTTTCCCACATCTCATGAATTAAATGATTTCTCTGGGAAAGCTTGGGAGACTCCGGAAAAGAGACCGCAGGTGCCTAAAAGAATTTATATGGCATACCCCTTCCCTAAGCAGGACAGGGAGATTTGGGAATCACCCCCCACTGTGGACAAGGCCCTGACGCGCTTGTCAAAGAAAGTGGCGCTACCGTCTCCTGACACAGCGGCCCTTAAGGACCCTGCAGTTCGCAGGCAAGAAACTACCTTAAAGTGTATTTATTCTCATACGGGTGCTGTGCTAAGACCGATAATTGCGTCGGCATGGGTGTGTAGCGCAATTGCAGCTTGGACAGATGAGCTGACAGATCAATTTGATACTATGGATAAGGATACAGTGATCGCGCTGAGCTGAAAAAAAAGTGGGTCCCAGGGACCCCTCACTTTCAAAAATTGGGGTCCTACCTGTCCTTCTCTGGGTCCCATTAGAAAGTAGGTTCTTATTAATCTTATTAAATTATTAAAATCTAAAAACAAAGAGTTTATTTGGACACTACAAAAGTGCTGCAAGAGTGAGGATGGGGTGACAATGCTGCTGGGCTGTGTAGCATACCGGATACCATGTACTAGAGCTGTAACTAGACATTTTGGTGCCTTCAGCAGAAAGTGAATTGGTGCTCCCCCTCCTATATCCGGAAGAATGGACAGTGCGCACCAAAGGTGCGTTGCTGAATTTTAGGGACGTAGCTTCGTGGGGAAGGGGCATGGCTACATAATAGTGCCCATTCACATTACACAACATAGTAGTGCCGCTTATACACATTGCACCAGGTAGAATCTCCTATACACACTGCGCTAGGTACAGCACATTATACATATTGCACCAGGCAGAGCACATTATACACATTGCACCAGGTAGAGCAAGTTATACACTTTGCACCAGGCAGAGCACATTATACACATTGCACCAGGTAGAGCATGTTATACACATTGCACCAGGTAGAGCACGTTATACACTTTGCACCAGGCAGAGCACGTTATACACATTGCACCAGGTAGAGCAAGTTATACACTTTGCACCAGGCAGAGCACGTTATACACATTGCAGCAGGTAGAGCACATTATACACATTGCACCAGGTAGAGCATGTTATACACATTGCACCAGGTAGAGCACGTTATGCACATTGCAGCAGGTAGAGCACGTTATGCACATTGCAGCAGGTAGAGCACGTTATACACTTTGCACCAGGCAGAGCACATTATACACATTGCACCAGGTAGAGCACGTTATGCACATTGCAGCAGGTAGAGCACGTTATGCACATTGCAGCAGGTAGAGCACGTTATACACTTTGCACCAGGCAGAGCACATTATACACATTGCACCAGGTAGAGCATGTTATACACTTTGCACCAGGTAGAGCATGTTATACACATTGCACCAGGTAGAGCACGTTATACATATTGCGCCAGGTAGAGCACGTTATACACATTGCAGCAGGTAGAGCACGTTATACACATTGCAGCAGGTAGAGCACGTTATACACATTGCAGCAGGTAGAGCACGTTATACACATTGCAGCAGGTAGAGCACGTTATACACTTTGCACCAGGCAGAGCACGTTATACACATTGCACCAGGTAGAGCAAGTTATACACTTTGCACCAGGCAGAGCACATTATACACATTGCACCAGGTAGAGCACGTTATACAAATTGCACCAGGCAGAACAAGTTATACACATTGCACCAGGCAGAACACGCTATACACATTGCACCAGGTAAAACACATTATACACATTGTACCAGGTAGAGCACATTATACAAATTGCACCAGGTAAAGCACATTATACACATTGCAACAGGCAATTATTAAAAAAAAATTACACTGTGCCGGTAAAGAATGACATAACGCTCATATTGACCCTCTCCTGGAGAGAGAGAGAGAGAGAGATAGATATATGTTCCAGGACTTCCCTCTTATTTAGGATTGCCCTCATCTGTTTTGAACAGGTTAATTGATTAACAAAGGTGTTTCAGCATAAGCCCTGGAACAGAGGTATACCTCCTGGAGACTGGGTCATGTTGAGGTATGGTGGTAGTGCTATGAGGCCAAATCAGAGACTGTCACGGTCATAAAGTGTAATCCACTAAGACAAGTCTCCCTTCTGACATTTATATAAAATAAAATAATTCAATACAATAAAAATAATACATCAGTTAATGTCATTTTGAAACCCAAATAATTATCCTGCTGCTAGCTAGGGGGACCATTGCAATGCTGCAGGCTGAGACTGCACAGTGAATCTTGCAGAAGTTTATGCTGCCGGGCTGAGGCTAGTAGTCGCACATAAATTACAGGCTGAACAGCACATAAACATTGATCGCACCCCAGTGGCTGTGCTGAGACTGACACTCCTCTTATCCAATTACAGTCACATGCCCAGCATTCTCAGACCCCGCCCCCACCTTGCATCAGAGTTTGCATCATGCACCTGCCCAACACATGTAGCACTAAGCAGCCACCACACTGAATCACCCCACTCGGAGCTGGTAAACAAGCAGCCTTTAGTTATGAGTCACATCCACAGCCACAATGACCATTTCCCAATAGGAGCCGGTGCACTGACCGTCCATTCCCCCCTGCAGCAAGCCCCCAGTGGAAACCCCAGTGGAGGTCACAGCCGGAACAATCACCAGCCCCATGCGGGACCCCCTCCAGCTGCATTCCCAGGCTACAGGCATCCACAATCCCCAACCCCCCAGTGAGGCCCCCCCAGCAGGAACCCCTAGTGCTGGTCACTGCAGGTAAACAGCCACCACAGCAGCAATGGCCACTCCCCCAGCCCCCCTCCCACCAGAGATGTCTCACGGATCCCTGCACTTCTTTTACACGCGTCGTGACCACTGCTATGTAATCTCCCCCTGCAGCACGCCACGACCCGACACAGACATTTACTCCCTGGCAGGTAGCCGTGTATACTTTACCAGGGAGTTGTGTGATGCCCGGACCCAGCCCATGCGTTCACAGCCGGCGGTTATACAGCAGTGAGCACTCACCATCGCAGCTCTCCGCAGGAACCCTGCAGCGGTCCTCCCAGTAAAAACAGCCACCTCCACATAGCCAGCCCCCCTTCCCCCAGAGAAACCACGTAAACCCCGGCTCACAGCAAGCGCAGCGACCGCGGTGCCTGTCACCCGCCCCAGACGACACCTCGGGAACCCCCTCAGCAAGCCCAGCTTGTATTTACATGCATCACGGTCCCTTTCACTTTGCCATCGCCATCAACTCTCCTGACACTCAGCATTGAGCAACTTAGCCCAGCCATCACCAGCTTCACTCACCCGTCGCGAGCACTTGTGTGGTGCAGGAGAGGCACCAAAGTGGAGGAGAATGGTTCCACCTCCTGTGTTTATACCATGCAAACGGGGGCCAGCATTAATCATACAAATACCGCTGGGGATTGGCTGGTGAGGAGCGCGTCCCTGGGGACCCTCCCACTTTAGAAACTTGAGTCCAAGGGCTTCAAAATCGGGTAAAAAACGCGCTATAGCGCGTTTTTGCGATCACTGAGGATACTATATTCTTAACTCTAGCCCATATAAAAGACGCAGTCTTATTTATGAGGGATGCTCAAAGGGACATTGGATTGCTGGCTTCTAGGGCCAATGCCATGTCTATCTCAGCGAGAAGATCCTTATGGACTCGCCAATGGACGGGTGATGCGGATTCCAAAAAACATATGGAAGTACTACCCTATAAGGGTAATGTATTGTTTGGGGATGGGCTGACGGACCTGGTTTCCACAGCTACAGCAGGTAAATAAAAAAATGTTACCATATATTCCCCAACAGCAAAAGGTAACACCTTATCAGATGCAGTCCTTTCGGTCGCACAAGTTCAAAAGAGGTCGGGGATCCTCTTTCCTTGTCAGAGGTAAGGGCAGAGGCAAAAGAGCACCTGCTTCGGCAGGTGCCCAGGAACAAAAGTCCTCCCCAGCTGCTCCAAAACCCACAGCATGACGCTGGGGTTCCCCTGAGGGAGTCCGCACCGGTAGGGGCACGTCTTCGACTTTTCAGTCAGGCCTGGGTCAGATAAAACCTGAATCCCTGGGTGTTGGAAGTAGTTTCCCAGGGGTACAAACTGAAATTCGACTAAGTGCCCCTGCGCCGATTTTTCAAATCGGCCCTACCAGCTTCCACATCGGAAAGGGATGTAGTGTTAGCTGCAATTCAAACACTGTGTATACAGCAAGTGATAATCAAGGTTCCCCTGCACCAGCAGGGAAGAGGTTACTACTCAACCCTATTTGTGGTCCCGAAACCGGATGGTTCGGTCAGACCTATTTTGAATTTGAAATCCCTAAACCTGTACATAAAAAGATTCAAATTCAAAATGGAATCGCTCAGAGCGATAATAGCCAACATGGAGGAGGGGGAGTTTATGGTGTCTCTGGACATAAAGAATGCTTACCTTGTCCCCATATATGCCCCCCATCAGGAATACCTGAGATTCACTGTACAGGATTGTCATTATCAATTTCAGACGTTGCCGTTTGGACTTTCCACGGCCCCGAGGATTTTCACCAAGATAATGGCGGAAATGATGGTGGTCCTGCGCAAGCATGGAGTCACAATTATCTCATACTTGGACGATCTCCTGATAAAAGCGAGATCAAGGGACAAATTGCTGAGCAGTGTGGCGCTCTCTCTGGGAGTGCTCCAGCAACATGGTTGGATTCTAAATCTACCAAAGTCACAGTTGATTCCGACAACTCGACTACCGTTCCTAGGTATGATACTGGATACGGAACAAATGAAGGTCTTCCTCCCAATAGAGGAAGCCCAGGACATCCAGAACATGGTCAGAGACCTGCTAAAACTGAAAAGGGTGTCAGTTCACCAATGCACTCGAGTTCTGTGAAAAATGGTGGCGGCCTACGAGGCCATTCCCTTCGGAAGGTTCCATGCAAGAACTTTTCAATGGGTCCTTCTGGACAAGTGGTCCGGGTCTCACCTGCACTTAAATCGGAAAATAACTCTGTCCCCAGGGGCCAGAGTGTCTCTCCTGTGGTGGTTGCAAAGTGCTCACCTGCTGGAAGGTCGCCAGTTCGGGATTCAGGACTGGATCCTGGTTACCACGGACGCGAGCCTCCAAGATGGGGAGCGGTCACACAGGGAAAAAACTTTCAGGGACTTTGGTCAGACCAGGAGTCCTGTCTACACATCAATGTGTTGGAACTCAGGGCCATTTACAACGGCCTTCGACAAGCGGAGAGTCTTCTTCGAAACCAACCGGTTCTGATTCAATCAGACAATGTCACAGCAGTGGCTCATGGGACAAGAAGCAGAGTCGCAATAGCGGAAACCGCCAGGATTCTTCGCTCGGCTGAATCATGTAAGCGCTCTGTCGGCTGTCTTCATTACGGGAGTGGACAACTGGGAAGCAGACTTCCTCAGCAGACACGATCTCCATCCAGGAGAGTGGGGACTTCATCAAGAAGTCTTTGCAGACATAACACGTCTTTGGGGAACTCCTCAAATAGACATGATGGCGTCACACCTCAAAAAAAAGCTTCGGAGGTGCCAGGTCTCGGGACCCTCAGGCAGTGGCAGTAGAAGCTCTGATAACACCGTGGGTGTTCAAATCGGTCTACGTTTTTCCTCCTCTTCCTCTCATCACAAAAGTGTTGAGGATCATAAGGCAAAGAAGAGTACAAATGATACTCGTTGTCCCAGACTGGCCTCGAAGTGCCTGGTACTCGGATCTACAAGAGATGCTCACAGGAGATCCCTGGCCTCTTCCTCTGAGGGAAGACCTGTTGCAACAGGGGCCCTGTGTATTTCAGGACTTACCGTGGTTACGTTTGACGGCATGGCGGTTGAACGCCGAATCCTAGCGAATAAGGGGATTCCGGTAGAGGTCATCCCTACTTTAATAAAGGCTAGGAAGGAGGTGACGGTTAAGCATTATCACTGTATCTGGAGAAAGTATGCGTCTTGGTGTGATACCAAGAATGCACCTACGGAAGATTTTCATCTGGGTCGTTTTCTCCACTTCCTACAGACAGGAGTGGATATGGGCCTGAAATTAGGCTCTGTTAAGGTACAGATTTCGGTCCTCTCGATTTTCTTTCAGAAGGAATTGGCTTCTCTTCCAGAAGTCCAGACGTTTGTAAAGGGAGTGCTACACATCCAGCCTCTTTTTGTGCCTCCAGTGGCACCGTGGGACCACAACGTGGTTTTGCAGTTCCTAAAATCACACTGGTTTGAACCGCTTAACAAGGTTGAGTTGAAATTTCTTGGTCATGTTGTTGGCCTTGGCATCAGCAAGGCGAGTATCAGAATTGGCGGCTTTGTCACACAAAAGCCCCTACTTGATTTTCATGTGGATCGAGCTGAATTGAGGACACGTCCACAATTTTTGCCTAAGGTAGTTTCTTCATTTCATGTGAATCAACCTATTGTGGTGCCTGTGGCTACAAGTGACCTGGAGGATTCCAGATCCCTGGACGTAGTCAGGGCCTTAAAGATTTATGTAGCCAGGACGGCTAGAATTAGGAAAACAGAGGCTCTGTTTGTCCTGTATGCGGCCAATAAGATTGGCGCACCTGCTTCGAAGCAGACTATTGCTCGCTGGATCTGTAATACGATTCAGCAGGCTCACTCTACGGCTGGATTGCCGGTACCAAATTCGGTTAAGGCCCATTCCACTAGGAAGGTGGGCTCTTCTTGGGCGGCTGCCCGAGGCGTCTCGGCATTACAACTTTGCACAGCGGCGACTTGGTCGGGGTCAAACACTTTTGCTAAATTCTACAAGTTTGATACCCTGGCTGATGAGGACCTAGCATTTGCTCAGTCGATGCTGCAGAGTCATACACACTCTCCCGCCCGATTGGATGCTTTGGTATAAACCCCATGGTCCTTACGGAGTCCCCAGCATCCTCTAGGACGTAAGAGAAAATAATATTTTAAACCTACCAGTAAATCTATTTCTCCTAGTCTGTAGAGGATGCTGGGTGCCCGACCCAGTGCATAAACTCTGCAAGACTTGTATATAGTTGTTGCTTACATAAGGGTTAAGTTACAGTTGAAATCGGTCTTGGACCATTACTGTTGTTGTTCATACGGTTAACTGGTTATGTATGATCCAGGTTACATGGTATGATTGGTGTGGGCTGGTATGAATCTTGCCCTTGGATTTCTAAATCCTGCCTTGTATTGTCCATCTCCTCTGGGCACAGTTCTCTAACTGAGGTCTGGAGGAGGGGCATAGTGTGCACCCATAGTCAAAGTTCTTTTTAGGTGCCCTATCTCCTGCGGAGCCCGTCTATAACCCATGGTCCTTACTGAGTCCCCAGCATCCTCTACAGACTAGGAGAAATAGATTTACCGGTAGGTTTAATATCTTATTATTATCAGATAATTGTCGCTATGGTGACAGAAACAATTTCCTGTTAATGTGTCACTTGTAGTGTTACTTTTGTGTCCAGTGGGTGGGCTTGGAAATGTTATCCTTTTCCTCGCAGCCCCAGTTGCTGGAGAAAATGAAGGATGAGCTGTTGACGGGTCACGTTCCGCTTGAGTTGACAATTTTCTCACCAGCAGGTCTTTCCACCTCTGCGGACTTGTGTCCGGAAAGAGAGATACAATGTAGGCTTTAAACCTAGGATCGAGCATGGTGGCCAAAATGTATTGCTCTGATTTCAACAGATTGACCACCCTTGAATCCTGGCAAAGCGAATGAAGGGCTCCATCCACAAGTATTTCCAGGGAAGACGTTAAGTCTGAGGGACTATGCACAGGCCCAAATGATAATTGTTTTATGATCCTTCTATGTATGAACCAACCCATAGAGGGAATAATCCGAAAGTGTTAATACCAAAGATTAGCTAATCTGGTTGGAGGTGCGCCATTAAGCAAATTGCAATGACTGGTTAGAGGGGTTAGAAGAAACAGCTAGTGGGCTTATATCTAAAGAAGCCTTAATGTGTGGTGCACTCTTTTTTTCTTTGTTTCATGAATAAATTAAAACATAACTTTAATTATTTTTATTTAAGAGAGATTTTTCAATAGGCATGACATAAGGCAATTGATTGTCAGCCTGGAAAGACAAAAAATGAATGAAAGATATAAAATAATTTATATAGCAGCACTACCTATGTATGGGTATATGGGTAGAGCAATAATTGATATAAGCAAATGAAATATAAAAGGAATTTAAACACAGGTTTTATTTATGAGATCCTTTCACAACGAGATTGTGATCTCAGAAAAAAACTGTTTTACAGCTGCTCCCTGCAGAGCGTTACTACTGCATACAACCTAATTGCTCCCTGCAGAGCGTCACTACTGCATACAACCTAAGTGCTCCATGCAGAGCGTTACTACTGCATACAACCTAAGTGCTCCCTGCAGATCGTTACTACTGCATACAACCTAAGTGCTCCCTGCAGAGCGTCACTACTGCATACAACCTAAGTGCTCCCTGCAGAGCGTTACTACTGCATACAACCTAAGTGCTCCCTGCAGAGCGTTACTACTGCATACAACCTTAGTGCTCCTGCAGAGCGTTACTCCTGCATACAACCTAAGTGCTCCCTGCAGATCGTTACTACTGCATACAACCTAAGTGCTCCCTGCAGAGCGTTACTACTGCATACAACCTAATTGCTCCCTGCAGAGCGTTACTACTGCATACAACCTAAGTGCTCCCTGCAGAGTGTTACTACTGCATACAACCTAATTGCTCCCTGCAGAGCGTTACTACTGCATACAACCTAAGTGGCCTTTTCTGGTAACCACTACGTCTTACAATGACCACTTTGTTACTACCCGTAGCGTATCACACATTAATACAGTGTTACTACCTATAAAGTATAACAGTGGGATCATACTCACAGGCACAAAGAAACATATATGTACAATTCAGCACATATATAATAATATTGGGATAGAGAGGAAATGTTTTCCTATAACAAGTATATCATTGTAAAACCCTGTACCAGAGCAGAATCCCCAATCACGTGTGTTACCCATTCAGTACATATATAAATTGATAACTGATCACATCACGAAGATATGTACATTGAATAAAACAATATTGTTGGTAATAAAAGGTGTTCTCCTGTGACTGAGCATATCATGTGTAACCCTGTAACAGAGCACAGTTCTCTAAGGCATGCATATCCAATTCTACACATTTCTATCACTTCTGTGACAATATTGTTATTGAGAAGGGATATTCCCTGTAACAAGGTATAAAATATGAAACCCTGTCACAGAGCGAGGTATACATTATATTATCCCAAGGTTAGTACATAGATAATATCCAGCTTTCTGCCTGTTTCATTCCAAAGGCCTGCTAAGTTGTCCCAACATGTATCTACACAATACTATTGCCAATCACTGAGTGACGCCTGATATAAATATAAATCAGTCAGATAACGAGTAGTAACCAGTGACTAGTAATGACGTCTGTATGTAATGAGTCCACAAATCAGGAGAACCACCTTTCTGTATCTCCAGCACCCGCTACAGAAATATAACATCTGAAGAATGAATGAGGCTGGGGAGAGAGTAGCAGCCTGTAATAATGATAATATATGCTGTTATATAAACAGTGCTATAACCATTCTTCTGATAGAGATCCTTCCTCTGATAGATATGAAGAAGCTCTGGTGTATATAGGCTGAATCCCCCTTCTACTTTTATCCCATGTGCCGTGGGGCAGTGACTGGGAACAATGAGCAGGGAAAGCACCAGAGCAGAAGGAAAGATAAAGTGCAGCAGCTTCTGCTGTCCCCGGGATCAGTCGCTTCCTCCCCTGTTGCGGGTACACATTGCAGAGGAGGTGAGCGGTGTCCCGGGAATGAGAGAGCCGCTCTGAGTACCTGCCCGAAATGGTGGCTGCAGTGTCAATGCCGCTGGGAATCTGTAGTACTGTGCAGAGAGCGGTGTCAGTACCGCTAGGAGACATGTAATGCTGCGCTGGGAGCCGCTCGAGAGCACAGACGCCGGGTCGGGTTTGAAAGCCACACACCCGGAGACAGTGTACGTCTGAGCGTCCGATGACGTACGTTTCATGTTTGCTTGATCACATCGGTGCCTGGGTTTTACAATGATATACTTGGTTATAGGAAAACATTTCCTCTCAATACCAATATTATTACATATGTGCTGAATTGTACATATATGTTTCTTTGTGCCTGTGAGAGCGATCCCACTGTTATACATTATAGGGAGTAACACTGTCTTATTGTGTGATACGTTATGGGTAGTAACAAAGTGGTCATTGTAAGACATAGTGGTTACCAGAAAAGGCCACTTAGGTTGTATGCAGTAGTAAAGCTCTGCAGGGAGCACTTAGGTTGTATGCAGTAGTAACACTCTGCAGGGAGCACTTAGGTTGTATGCAGTAGTAACGCTCTGCAGGGAGCACTTAGGTTGTATGCAGTAGTGACGCTCTGCAGGGAGCACTTAGGTTGTATGCAGTAGTATCGCTCTGTAGGGAGCACTTAGGTTGTATGCAGTAGTAACGCTCTGCAGGGAGCACTTAGGTTGTATGCAGTAGTAACGCTCTGCAGGGAGCACTTAGGTTGTATGCAGTAGTAACGCTCTGCAGGGAGCACTTAGTTTGTAAGCAGTAGTAACGCTCTGCAGGGAGCACTTAGGTTGTATGCAGTAGTAACACTCTGCAGGGAGCACTTAGGTTGTATGCAGTAGTAATGCTCTGCAGGGAGCACTTAGGTTGTATGCAGTAGTAACACTCTGCAGGGAGCACTTAGGTTGTATGCAGTAGCAACGCTCTGCAGGGAGCACTTAGGTTGTATGCAGTAGCAACGCTCTGCAGGGAGCACTTAGGTTGTATGCAGTAGTGACGCTCTGCAGGGAGCACTTAGTTTGTATGCAGGAGTAGGGAGCAGCTTTAAAAGAGTTTTTTTCTGAGATCACAATCCCCTTGTGAAAGGATCTCATAAATTTGATAAATAAAACCTGTGTTTAAATCCCTTTTATATTTCACTTGCTTATATCAATTATTGCTCTACCCATATACCCATACATAGGTAGTGCTGGTATATAAATTCTTTTATATCTTTCCATAATTTTTTGTCTTTCCCAGCTGACAATCAATTGCCTTATGTCATGTCTATTGAAAAATCTATCTTAAATAAAAATAATAAAAGTTAGGTTTTCATTTATTCATGAAACAAAAAAAAGAGTGCGCCACACATTAAGGCTTCTTTAGGTATAAACCCTTCATCCATAAGTCCCAAATACTTAATGAAATCGCTCCATCTTAGCTCCTCCTTCAATTTCTCCAGCTGCTTCTGCAAAAGCCTGATGAGGGTAATGACCTGACTGGCTTCACGTGTGGCAAGTGTGAAGGGTTTGAGAAACTTGCAAAACACAGAAATCATTCTCCATTGCGCTTGAGTCAGGTGTATTCCCCCTCCTTTGCCTGTATCATAGGTGGATGTGTAGGCTTGAATGTCATTTTGCTGCTCCTTCATCCTCTGAAGCATATAGAGTATTGAATTCCACCTCGTTACCACCTCTTGCTTCAGGTGATGACAGGGCAGGTTCAGGAGTGTTTATTGGTGCTCCAGTCTTCGGCACTCTGTGGGTGAATGTCGAAAGTGGCCTGCAATTTTTCGGCCCACCGACAGCATCGCATACACGCCCCTGTCGTTTAAAAAAAAATTCTGCACCACCAAATGAATTGTATGTGCAAAACATGGGATGTGCTGGAATTTGCCCAGATGTAATGCACGCACAATATTAGCGGTGTTGTCCGATATCACAAATCCCCAAGAGAGTCTAAGTGGGGTAAGCCATTGTGCGATGATGTCCCTCTGTTTCCGTAAGAGGTTGTCGGTGGTGTGCCTCTAACGGAAACTGGTGATACACAGCGTAGCCTGCCTAGGAACGAGTTGGCATTTGTGAGAAGCTGCTACTGGTGCCGCTGCTGTTGTTGCTGCGGGAGGCAATAAATCTACTCAGTGGGCTGTCACAGTCATGTAGTCCTTAGTTTGCCCTGCTCCACTTGTCCACATGTCCGTGGTTAAGTGGACACTGGGTACATCCGCATTTTTGAGGACACTGAGATTACTTTTTTAAATAATCCTGTACAGTTCGGGAATCGCTTGCCTAATGAAGAATCTAGATGGTATCGGGGACACAGAATGTCCATCAACTGTCTGAAATCCCACTTCACTAATGGCGGATACTGGATGCATGTCTACTACACCAACATAGTTGTTATGGCCTCAGTTATCCGCTTTGCAAAGGGTGACTGCTGTCATATTTCATCTTCCTCACAAAATACTGTGGACAGTCAATTGCTTAGTTAAAGTAGTACAAGTGGTCTTCTGACTTCCCCTCTGGGATGACGATCGACTTCCAGAAGCAACAACATCAGTGGCAGCAGCAACAGCAGGCATACCACTGAAGGATCCTCCAGAGGAATCCCGGTTTGGAGAGGACTCGTCAGTCATGCCAGTGACATGGCCTGCAGGACTACTGCCGTTCCTGACTGAGGAGAAAATTGACATTGAGGGAGTTGGTGGTGTGGCTTGCAGGAGCTTGGGTACAACAGGAAGAAGGGATTTATGTGTCAGTGGACTGCTTATGCTCTTACCCAAAGTTTCTGAACTTGACAATGACTTCTGATGTGCTGCAGGTGACGTGTAAGGGAGGATGTTCCTAGGTGGTTAACGTCCTTACCCCTACTTATTACGGATTGACAAAGGCAACACACGGCTTGACACCTGTTGTCCGGATTTGTGGAGAAATAATTCCACACCGAAGAGGTGGCTTCCTTGTATTTTGCCCAGGCATGACAATGGGCTTTCTTATCTTATGGACAACAACCATCTCCAACGGTGCCTTATTCAAACCAACCACATCTCCATCAGAATCCTCATGGTCAACTTCCTCCTCAGTGCCAGCTACATCAATATCCTGCTCATGCTGGTGTACATCTACAGTGACATCCTCAATCTTAATATCAGCAACTGGACTGGTGGTGCTCCTACCAGCACTTGCAGGGGGCGTGCAAATGGTGGTGGGAGCCTCCTCTTTCCATACAGTCTTGGGAAGGTCAGGCCTGGACATCGCAACTGCGGACACACTTGAACTGTCCTTGGGGATTTGTGATATCTCTGATTTTTTTAATTTTTCGAGAGGGAGGAGAGCTTCTATCATGAGAAGCTGAGCCACCAGTCATGAACATAGGCCAAAGCTTTAGCCTTACCTCGCCACTTTGTGCCGTGAATGGCATATTGCCAATTTTGCCAATTTTATGTTTCTCGGCAGACAGTGGTTCCTGATCTTCCACTATTTTCTCCTCCAAATTGTTCTTCATTTCCCAGGACAGCACCCCTTTATTACTACAGCGCACAGAGCAGTGCCCCTTTTTTCACAGCACCCCTGTATACTTACAGCATAGAGGGCCAGTGTATTGTTACTTGAACAGCAACACCCCTATATTTTACAGCATTCAGCAGTGTGCTTTTAATTTTTAACAACTGCACCCCTGAATTTTTATAACATACAGTGCCAGCAGCACCCCTATATTTTACAGCATACAGGAGGACAGTGCCCCTGCACCCTGTACAACACAGTGACAGCCAGGACAGCAACACCCATGTACAGCTGCAGCACATGAAACACCAGTGACAGGACAGCACTCCTAACACCGCACAGGTACACCACAGTGACTGCAGCAGCAACCCTACAGAGCACACACTAACCCCACCCAATGCCACCACCCACAGAGAGAGACAGAGGTCTGTCTCCCTCACTCTCCAAGTCTGTGGTGAAAATGGCAGAGACATGTGGATGTTTATATGGAATCCAAATCCCGCGAGAATCTGACAGTGGGATGATGATGTTTTGCCTCATTCTGGTTTCCAAGTTTGGCTGGAAGTCCCGAGCCAGACTCAGATCCGGGCTCAGAGCGTGAAGTTCTGGGGGTTCAGTTCTCAGGGAACCCAACCCGCTCATATCTAATAGTAATGTGTAATAAACATTACGCTGTGTAATAATGTGTAATGGGCATTACGGTGTGCAATAATGTGTAATGGGCATCACGCTGTGTAATAATGTGTAATGGGCATTACGGTGTGTAATAATGTGTAATAAGCATTACGGTGTGTAATAATGTGTAATGGGCATTACAGTGTGTAATAATGTGTAATGGGCATTACAGTGTGTAATAATGTGTAATGGGCATTACAGTGTGTAATAATGTGTAATGGGCATAACAGATGTGTAATAATGTGTAATGGACATTACAGTGTGTAATAATGTGTAATGGTCATTACAGTGTGTAATAATGTGTAATGGGCATTACAGTGTGTAATAATGTGTAATGGGCATTACAGTGTGTAATAATGTGTAATGGGCATAACAGATGTGTAATAATGTGTAATGGACATTACAGTGTGCAATAATGTGTAATGGGCATTACAGTGTGTAATAATGTGTAATGGGCAATACAGTGTGTAATAATGTGTAATGGGCATAACGGTGTGTAATAATGTGTAATGGGCATAACGGTGTGTAATAATGTGTAATGGGCATTACGGTGTGTAATAATGTGTAATGGGCAATACAGTGTGTAATAATGTGTAATGGGCATAACGGTGTGTAATAATGTGTAATGGGCATTACGGTGTGTAATATTGTGTAATGGGCATTATGGTGTGTAATAATGTGTAATGGGCATTACGTGTGTAATAATGTGTAATGAGCATTATGGTGTGTAATAATGTGTAATGGGCATTAAGTGTGTAATAATGTTTAATGGGCATTACGTGTGTAATAATGTGTAATGAGCATTATGGTGTGTAATAATGTATAATGGGGGTAATTCCAAGTTGATCGCAGCAGGAAATTTTTTAGCAGTTGGGCAAAACCATGTGCTCTGCAGGGGGGGCAGATATAACATGTGCAGAGAGAGTTAGATTTGGGTGGGGTGAGTTCAATCTGCAATCTAAATTGCAGTGTAAAAAGATAGCAGCCAGTATTTACCCTGCACAGAAACAAAATAACCCACCCAAATCTAACTCTCTCTGCAAATGTGATATCTGCCCCCCCCTGCAGTGCACATGGTTTTGCCCAACTGCTAAAAAATTTCCTGCTGCGATCAACTTGGATTTACCCCCAATGGGCATTACAGTGTGTAATAGTGTGTAATGAGCATTACGGTTTGTAATAATGTGTAATGGTCATTACAGTGTGTAATAATGTGTAATGGGCATTACAGTGTGTAATAATGTGTAATGTCATTACGGTGTGTAATAATATGTAATGTGCATTATTGTGTGTAATAATGTGTAATGGTCATTACGGTGTGTAATAATGTGTAATGGGCATAACAGTGTGTAATAATGTGTAATGGGCATTATGTGTGTAATAATGTGAAATGGGCATAACAGTGTGTAATAATGTGTAATGTGCATAACGGTGTGTAATGTATATTGGGCATTATGATGTGTAATAATGTGTAATGGGCATAACAGTGTGTAATAATGTGTAATGGGCATTATGTGTGTAATAATGTGTAATGGGCATAACAGTGTGTAATAATGTGTAATGTGCATAACGGTGTGTAATAATGTATATTGGGCATTATGATGTGTAATAATGTGTAACGGTGCTGGAGATAAGTTTCTATTTTTCAGCTGGAAGCTCATAATTCAAGTTGCTGTTTGTGCGTGTTAAGCACACCAGTGCTGACAGGAGTATACCGGTGTATGAACAGAGAGGGATGCAAAGCAAACGAACTCACAGACAGACATGGGAGTATAACATAACATACACAGAAGGTGATGGAATAACTAATAAACACAAAGTGAACAAAGAAGCTTGAAGGCTCAGGAATTGGGTGTCTCCCTAGTGTCAGGAATGCTCAGATGGAATAGAGCGGACAATGAGGCGAGATGTAGTGATTTAACATGTGGAGCACCCGAAATGATGTTGCTAAGAGCAACAGAAGGAACCCTAAAGGGTTACCAACGGGTGTGGAAATAAACTCCTTGGTCAGAGATAGAAGTATAGACACAAGGACAGTATCCACAATCCTAACCCCCACTTGCAGGGCACAGGTTCAGCTTACTGCCACTAAACTGACACCTGGACGCCCTGCACAGTGAGAGAGGCAGGCAGGTCTGAGAGTACAGCCGCAAATCTGCTGGGTTCACAGAATAGCAAAAGAACCCCTGCAGGTTAAACAACTGACTCCAGTCTTACTGCTAGGTCCGGATTGGCAGAATGATGTACCGAATCCCAAGGCCTATTTGTAGTAAGCAACAAGTAAATACAAAGTAACACAGCACTAGCGAACTCTCTGGAACTGACTAACAAACAAAGATTCAGCAGCACCTGCCTAGCCTGAGAAGATGGTTTATATAGCAGGTGCTGTCCACGCCCCACTCAGACCTCACAGACTGTGAGCACAAAACCAGCGCGGATTCCCTGCCGTGCAGAGCCTGTAACCACTGCACAGTAAAAACCCGGACCGGAGTATCAGCTGCGCTCAGGTTACTTCGCTAACACTTGCCTCCCGGTTGCCATGGCGATGTGGCAGCACAGAGCAGGAGATCCTAACAGTGCGTTACTATACAGGTTGTATGACACAGGTGTGTACATTACACTAGTACTTTGTAGTTAACTTGTGTGTAATATTTTTCCCACAAATATATCAGCAGAGAAATATCGCAAATTCTAGTCTGGATTAATTGAATTGTATCACGAGAACGAGTGCCTGTGGTGTGTAATAAGCGTGGACTATGCCAAGAGGACACAGAGGAATCGGGCATATGACCAGATGATCAGATACAGTAGAGTCAGGAACATCTAACAGTGTTTTTGTAGGATTACAAGAAGTACATGTATTCACAATGTTCAGGAGACGGGACGGATGAGGTTTACAAGACAACGCTGTGGTATTATGACCTCATGAAAACCACTTTGGAGCAAGAGACAAGGATAAGGTCACAGTGTAATCTGGATCCGGATTCTCCCACTCTTGTTGAGGAGGCATCGGAGATTCTGGATCTGGTAAGTACATCCACATTTGTATTGTATTGTACCCACACATTTTTACATGGAGTTAATTTTTGCTTTATATTGCTGGATATTACACCGGAGCTGGAAGTGAAGCCTTCCATGAGCGAGACAACTGAAGTGGACGACCCAACCCCACAGCCATGACCCCCGAAACAGCGGAGGTCATCCGGAAACCCACTTCTGCCCCGCCCAGCTCACAACAGTTTTTTTTACTCTCGCCGAGGAGGTTCTTAATAGGCCCCCGGACTTGTAGCAATCGTTTGGCAATTACATCATGGTGGAAATGTGACTGATGAAGGAGGATCAAAAGAAGATCTACAAGCGTCTGGTTCTTGATGCTACCTCATTCACAAATGACAAATCTCTTGTTGAGGTGTGTGAGATAACACTTGGGATAAGGTTGGTTTATTATCCTCCCTGCGCTATCGCCCCTCGGTGTCTAATGTTGTAGATTTCTTGATAAAAGTAACATTTCTTGATACAAGTAAATGACTTAATCTGTTTGCTACTAGATGTCACATGTTACACATAAATCCCCGCTGTTCTTGCAGTCTGGGTTGAACATTGCATTGACTATGTAACAGAAGACTATATTATGTTCCTCCAATAAGTGTGAATGGAATAAAATAGTCTCATCTTGTGCCTGTATTCTGTATAAATGTATTATTCCTATCAGAAAGGTGTTACCTGGGTGTTATATATATAGTTACTTGGATACTAGTGGGCTTAGAGAGTGTTTGATCCCAGGATGTAATGATATTATCTTCATATACAAATTATGGATCGTACTTCATTGTCCTGGTTGAGGCCTTTGGGTGTTCGGGTCACCATGTGGATTATCATACGCAGTTCCTCCCTGTTGATGGTGTGTATGTAGTCACCCTCTCTCCAATTTTTCTTAACCTTCTTCAGCCCTGTGACCTTGAGTAGTGTGGGATTTGATTCATGATGTTCTTTGTAATGTAAGGAAAGTGGATGTTCTTCCAAACCTTTTTTTTATATTCCGTATGTGTTCATTTATTCTCATTTTGAGTGGCTGTATAGTCCTTCCTATGTATTGTTGCGGGCAGGGACATTCTAACATATATATGATGCCCTTGCTGTGGCATGGTAAGTTGTCCTGTGTGTTACATGTTGTGGAATGTGAAACAGACATTACTGTTTGGGTAGGTGTGGTGCTTCTAGCTTTTGTTGTCTTGCAGCCCATGCAGGTCCCTTAGTGGTAGAAGTCCCCTTCTTATGTGTTCCATCTATAGTAGTTTGTTTTGGTGGTACGTGGCTGTGTACCAGCTTCTTCTTAATGTCTGGTGCTTTCAGGAACACTACTTTTGGTTTTGGAGGTATGATATCTGCTAGTGTGTCATCTTGAAGTATCGGCCAATGTTTGTTTATGATCTTTTTAATCTGATTTGCTTGTTTTGTGTATTGTGTTATGAAAGGGATCTCTTTGTCTGTTTTCTGTTCTGGTCTCTTTTTGTATTGTAGAGGGGAGGCCTATAATTTGCCTTACCCATGGTATATGCTGTCTGTACCTTTTCTGTATCGTACTGTTTCTCTCTAAATTTTAAACTTAGTTCTTGTCCTTGTGTCTCATAATCGCTGACTCTGGAGCAGTTCCTCCTGAGTCTTTTGAATTGGCCTACTGGGACACTGTTCAACCAGTTTGGGTGGTGGCAGCTGGAGGTTAGTATGAAGCTACGGACGTCCACTGGTTTGTTGAACGTGTTGGTATGCATTTCGTTATCTGTGATGAATATGTAAATATGTAATTAGTACCAGTGTTGGATTCTTGACCTCATTGTCCTGGACTTCTGATCATTGTGATCTATGCACTTCTTATGTTCCTTATAAAAGCACTGTTCAGAAATCTGCCCTTTATCTTCTATACCCAATGTATGGTGGCAGCACTGATATTCTGTGGGATACGCCTGATTCCTCTACTGGTTACTGTTGGCATAGTCCTTGCTAAAAAGACACTTGTTCTCATGATAGAGTCACTGAATCCAGACCAGAATTGGTGATTTTCTTCTATTTTTTTATATATATAAAGTTTTTTTTAAAAAGTGTTTTTCTTGTTTAATTAATGGTTGTTAATGCAAATGTCATTTTGTGTAACATATTTTTGTAAGAATCAGAGGGTCAGCGAGACATTATGGAGCCAATGTATCATTTACTATTTGCTACTAATTCCCTCAAAACAACCAGACCTCCCAAATGTAAGTAGAAGGGACTGCAGCAGGTATCTCCCATACCTTCATACATGGACATCTCCAGGCAAGGGTCAGGTAAGTTTATTTTTCCAAATACAACAACCCTAATTCACCTACAAGTTAAAAAACAACATTTGAACAGACATAATTAATTTAAAACTAACAAATAAAACTTTCTTTACACAGAAAGAGACCCCCCCTTCCCTCCCGTAATATCATCCCACTATTCAAATGATTTGTCAAAATCGGACACAGCCAAAATCACACCGGAAATCTTTTGATTTTAAACTACTTTATTTCATATCTTTAATTCACATATTTTTGTCTATATTTTAAACTTAAAAAATACTTTACTCAGCAGTTTGCTTGTGGTGGCGAAATGCACATGCGCAGCGGCCGCGCAGACACACATTGTGGCGGCATCCCTGAGGGGCGAAAGCGGGCGGGCCGGGACCATTTTCCAGGGGCTGCGTGATATCACACCTGCGGTCATTTCTGATTAACCCCCTATAAGCTCCCAGAGTGCACCTCATATCTCATCTTTTCCAAGTTACTACAAATGATATGAGATCGGTAGCAGCACTACTTTCAGGATTATTACACAGAACACACATAAAGGCTGACACAGCAAATAACAGTAACACATACAAGGGATTAATTAGAAATAAGGAAACATATTCATCATTAAGTCTAATTATCAGCTGATTCTGTGCAGGACCCATACACCTCTTTACTGCCTCCAGCATTCCCTGGTACTGCACTGCGGCCATCTGCCCTGTCTCCCCCCACTACTGCCACCCACAATGTCTCCCCCCACTACTGCCATCTGCCCTGTGTTCCCCCACTACGGCCAACGCCCTGTCTCCCCCCACACCTGCCACCCGCCCCGTCTCCCACCAACATCTCCCCCCATTACTGCCACCCACCCTGTCCCCCCCTACTGCCATCCACCATCTCCCCACCACTACTGCCACCCACCTGTCTCCCTCCACTACTGCCGCCTGCCCCGTCTCCCTCCACTACTGCCACCTGTCCCATCTCCCTCCATTGTTGCCACCCACCCTGTCTCCCCCCACTACTGTCACCTGCCTTGTCTCCCCCCACTGCTGACACCCACCCTGTCTCCTTCCACTACTGCCACTCGGCCTGTCTCCCCCCACTACTGTCACGCATCGTCTCCTCCCACTACTGCCATCGCCGTCTCCCTGCACTACTGCCACGACCCTGTCTCATTCCACTACTGCCACCCACCATCTCTCCCCCACTACTGCCACCGCCCTGACTCTCCCCACTACCACCCACCTGTTTCCCTGACATCCAAGCACTAGTTGGGGATTTATGGTACTAACAGTCCTTCATCAACAGATGGAAGTAACCAGGGCAGTACAGAGGCAGAAGCTGCTTTTGGTACATGGACCCTGGTCATGTAGGGCTGGGAGAGTAAGATTATGTAATAGGGGCCTACAGTAAGTCAGTACGGAGGCAGAAGCTGCTTCTGGTACATGGACCCTGGTCATGTAGGGCTGGGAGAGTCAGTAAGATTATGTAATAGGGGCCTACAGTAAGTCAGTAAGGAGGCAGACACTGCTTCTGGTACATGGACCCTGGTCATGTAGGGCTGGGAGAGTCAGTAAGATTGTGTAATAGGGGCCTACAGTAAGTCAGTAAGGAGGCAGAAGCTGCTTCTGGTACATGGACCCTGGTCATGTAGGGCTGGGAGAGTCAGTAAGATTATGTAATAGGGGCCTACAGTAAGTCAGTAAGAAGGCAGAAGCTGCTTCTGGTACATGGACCCTGGTCATGTAGGGCTGAGAGTCAGTAAGATCATGTAATAGGGCCCTACAGTAAGTCAGTAAGGAGGCAGATTCTGCTTCTGGTACATGGACCCTGGTCATGTAGGGCTGGGAGAGTCAGTAATATTCTGTAATAGGGAACTACAGTAAGTCAGTAAGGAGGCAGAAGCTGCTTCTGGTACATGGACCCTGGTCATGTAGGGCTGGGAGAGTCAGTAAGATTATGTAATAGGGGCCTACAGTAAGTCAGTAAGGAGGCAGAAGCTGTTTCTGGTACATGGACCCTGGTCATGTAGGGCTGGGAGTCAGTAAGATTCTGTAATAGGGGACTACAGTAAGTCAGTAAGGAGGCAGAAGCTGCTTCTGGTACATGGACCCTGGTCATGTAGGGCTGGGAGAGTCAGTAAGATTATGTAATAGGGGCCTACAGTAAGTCAGTAAGGAGGCAGAAGCTGCTTCTGGTACATGGACCCTGGTCATGTAGGGCTGGGAGAGTCAGTAAGATTATGTAATAGGTGCCTACAGTAAGTCAGTAAGGAGGCAGAAGCTGCTTCTGGTACATGGACCCTGGTCATGTAGGGCTGGGAGAGTCAGTAAGATTGTGTAATAGGGGCCTACAGTAAGTCAGTAAGGAGGCAGAAGCTGCTTCTGGTACATGGACCCTGGTCAAGTAGGGCTGGGAGAGTCAGTAAAATTATGTAATAGGGGCCTACAGTAAGTCAGTAAGGAGGCAGAAGCTGCTTCTGGTACATGGATCCTGGTCATGTAGGGCTGGGAGAGTCAGTAAAATTATGTAATAGGGGCCTACAGTAAGTCAGTAAGGAGGCAGAAGCTGCTTCTGGTACATGGACCCAGGTCATGTAGGACTGGGAGAGTCAGTAAGATTGTGTAATAGGGGCCTACAGTAAGTTAGTAAGGAGACAGAAGCTGCTTCTGGTACATGGACCCTGGTCATGTAGGGCTGGGAGAGTCAGTAAGATTCTGTAATAGGGAACTACAGTAAGTCAGTAAGGAGGCAGACGCTGCTTCTGGTACATGGACCCTGGTCATGTAGGGCTGGGAGAGTCAGTAAGATTATGTAATAGGGGCCTACAGTAAGTCAGTAAGGAGGCAGAAGCTGCTTCTGGTACATGGACCCTGGTCATGTAGGGCTGGGAGAGTCAGTAAGATTCTGTAATAGGGAACTACAGTAAGTCAGTAAGGAGGCAGAAGCTGCTTCTGTTACATGGACCCTGGTCATGTAGGGCTGGGAGAGTCAGTAAGATTCTGTAATAGGGGCCTACAGTAAGTCAGTAAGGAGGCAGAAGCTGCTTCTGGTACATGGACCCTGGTCATGTAAGGCTGGGAGAGTCAGTAAGATTATGTAATAGGTGCCTACAGTAAGTCAGTAAGGAGGCAGAAGCTGCTTCTGGTACATGGACCCTGGTCATGTAGGGCTGGGAGAGTCAGTAAGATTATGTAATAGGGGCCTACAGTAAGTCAGTAAGGAGGCAGAAGCTGCTTCTGGTACATGGACCCTGGTCATGTAAGGCTGGGAGAGTCAGTAAGATTATGTAATAGGTGCCTACAGTAAGTCAGTAAGGAGGCAGAAGCTGCTTCTGGTACATGGACCCTGGTCATGTAGGGCTGGGAGAGTCAGTAAGATTCTGTAATAGGGAACTACAGTAAGTCAGTAAGGAGGCAGAAGCTGCTTCTGGTACATGGACCCTGGTCATGTAGGGCTGGGAGAGTCAGTAAGATTATGTAATAGGGGCCTACAGTAAGTCAGTAAGGAGGCAGAAGCTGCTTCTGGTACATGGACCCTGGTCATGTAGGGCTGGGAGAGTCAGTAAGATTATGTAATAGGTGCCTACAGTAAGTCAGTAAGGAGGCAGAAGCTGCTTCTGGTACATGGACCCTGGTCATGTAGGGCTGGGAGAGTCAGTAAGATTGTGTAATAGGGGCCTACAGTAAGTCAGTAAGGAGGCAGAAGCTGCTTCTGGTACATGGACCCTGGTCATGTAGGGCTGGGAGAGTCAGTAAGATTATGTAATAGGGCCTACAGTAAGTCAGTAAGGAGGCAGAAGCTGCTTCTGGTACATGGACCCTGGTCATGTAGGGCTGGGAGAGTCAGTACGATTCTGTAATAGGGAACTACAGTAAGTCAGTAAGGAGGCAGAAGCTGCTTCTGGTACATGGACCCTGGTCATGTAGGGCTGGGAGAGTCAGTAAGATTATGTAATAGGGGCCTACAGTAAGTCAGTAAGGAGGCAGAAGCTGCTTCTGGTACATGGACCCTGGTCATGTAGGGCTGGGAGAGTCAGTAAGATTATGTAATAGGTGCCTACAGTAAGTCAGTAAGGAGGCAGAAGCTGCTTCTGGTACATGGACCCTGGTCATGTAGGGCTGGGAGAGTCAGTAAGATTCTGTAATAGGTGCCTACAGTAAGTCAGTAAGGAGGCAGAAGCTGCTTCTGGTACATGGACCCTGGTCATGTAGGGCTGGGAGAGTCAGTAAGATTCTGTAATAGGGAACTACAGTAAGTCAGTAAGGAGGCAGAAGCTGCTTCTGGTACATGGACCCTGGTCATGTAGGGCTGGGAGAGTCAGTAATATTATGTAATAGGGGCCTACAGTAAGTCAGTAAGGAGGCAGAAGCTGCTTCTGGTACATGGACCCTGGTCATATAGGGCTGGGAGAGTCAGTAAGATTATGTAATAGGGGCCTACAGTAAGTCAGTAAGGAGGCAGAAGCTGCTTCTGGTACATGGACCCTGGTCATGTAGGGCTGGGAGAGTCAGTAAGATTCTGTAATAGGGAACTACAGTAAGTCAGTAAGGAGGCAGAAGCTGCTTCTGGTACATGGACCCTGGTCATGTAGGGCTGGGAGAGTCAGTAAGATTATGTAATAGGGGCCTACAGTAAGTCAGTAAGGAGGCAGAAGCTGCTTCTGGTACATGCACCCTGGTCATGTAGGGCTGGGAGAGTCAGTAAGATTATGTAATAGGTGCCTACAGTAAGTCAGTAAGGAGGCAGAAGCTGCTTCTGGTACATGGACCCTGGTCATGTAGGGCTGGGAGAGTCAGTAAGATTGTGTAATAGGGGCCTACAGTAAGTCAGTAAGGAGGCAGAAGCTGCTTCTGGTACATGGACCCTGGTCATGTAGGGCTGGGAGAGTCAGTAAGATTATGTAATAGGGCCTACAGTAAGTCAGTAAGGAGGCAGAAGCTGCTTCTGGTACATGGACCCTGGTCATGTAAGGCTGGGAGAGTCAGTAAGATTATGTAATAGGTGCCTACAGTAAGTCAGTAAGGAGGCAGAAGCTGCTTCTGGTACATGGACCCTGGTCATGTAGGGCTGGGAGAGTCAGTAAGATTCTGTAATAGGGAACTACAGTAAGTCAGTAAGGAGGCAGAAGCTGCTTCTGGTACATGGACCCTGGTCATGTAGGGCTGGGAGAGTCAGTAAGATTATGTAATAGGGGCCTACAGTAAGTCAGTAAGGAGGCAGAAGCTGCTTCTGGTACATGGACCCTGGTCATGTAGGGCTGGGAGAGTCAGTAAGATTATGTAATAGGTGCCTACAGTAAGTCAGTAAGGAGGCAGAAGCTGCTTCTGGTACATGGACCCTGGTCATGTAGGGCTGGGAGAGTCAGTAAGATTGTGTAATAGGGGCCTACAGTAAGTCAGTAAGGAGGCAGAAGCTGCTTCTGGTACATGGACCCTGGTCATGTAGGGCTGGGAGAGTCAGTAAGATTATGTAATAGGGCCTACAGTAAGTCAGTAAGGAGGCAGAAGCTGCTTCTGGTACATGGACCCTGGTCATGTAGGGCTGGGAGAGTCAGTACGATTCTGTAATAGGGAACTACAGTAAGTCAGTAAGGAGGCAGAAGCTGCTTCTGGTACATGGACCCTGGTCATGTAGGGCTGGGAGAGTCAGTAAGATTATGTAATAGGGGCCTACAGTAAGTCAGTAAGGAGGCAGAAGCTGCTTCTGGTACATGGACCCTGGTCATGTAGGGCTGGGAGAGTCAGTAAGATTATGTAATAGGTGCCTACAGTAAGTCAGTAAGGAGGCAGAAGCTGCTTCTGGTACATGGACCCTGGTCATGTAGGGCTGGGAGAGTCAGTAAGATTCTGTAATAGGTGCCTACAGTAAGTCAGTAAGGAGGCAGAAGCTGCTTCTGGTACATGGACCCTGGTCATGTAGGGCTGGGAGAGTCAGTAAGATTCTGTAATAGGGAACTACAGTAAGTCAGTAAGGAGGCAGAAGCTGCTTCTGGTACATGGACCCTGGTCATGTAGGGCTGGGAGAGTCAGTAATATTATGTAATAGGGGCCTACAGTAAGTCAGTAAGGAGGCAGAAGCTGCTTCTGGTACATGGACCCTGGTCATATAGGGCTGGGAGAGTCAGTAAGATTATGTAATAGGGGCCTACAGTAAGTCAGTAAGGAGGCAGAAGCTGCTTCTGGTACATGGACCCTGGTCATGTAGGGCTGGGAGAGTCAGTAAGATTCTGTAATAGGGAACTACAGTAAGTCAGTAAGGAGGCAGAAGCTGCTTCTGGTACATGGACCCTGGTCATGTAGGGCTGGGAGAGTCAGTAAGATTATGTAATAGGGGCCTACAGTAAGTCAGTAAGGAGGCAGAAGCTGCTTCTGGTACATGCACCCTGGTCATGTAGGGCTGGGAGAGTCAGTAAGATTATGTAATAGGTGCCTACAGTAAGTCAGTAAGGAGGCAGAAGCTGCTTCTGGTACATGGACCCTGGTCATGTAGGGCTGGGAGAGTCAGTAAGATTGTGTAATAGGGGCCTACAGTAAGTCAGTAAGGAGGCAGAAGCTGCTTCTGGTACATGGACCCTGGTCATGTAGGGCTGGGAGAGTCAGTAAGATTATGTAATAGGGCCTACAGTAAGTCAGTAAGGAGGCAGAAGCTGCTTCTGGTACATGGACCCTGGTCATGTAGGGCTGGGAGAGTCAGTAAGATTCTGTAATAGGGAACTACAGTAAGTCAGTAAGGAGGCAGAAGCTGCTTCTGGTACATGGACCCTGGTCATGTAGGGCTGGGAGAGTCAGTAAGATTATGTAATAGGGGCCTACAGTAAGTCAGTAAGGAGGCAGATTCTGCTTCTGGTACATGGACCCTGGTCATGTAGGGCTGGGAGAGTCAGTAATATTCTGTAATAGG
Source organism: Pseudophryne corroboree (assembly GCF_028390025.1). Classification (NCBI taxonomy): domain Eukaryota; kingdom Metazoa; phylum Chordata; class Amphibia; order Anura; family Myobatrachidae; genus Pseudophryne; species Pseudophryne corroboree. The sequence continues at coordinate 94,109 of NW_026967514.1, read as the reverse complement.
GAACTACAGTAAGTCAGTAAGGAGGCAGAAGCTGCTTCTGGTACATGGACCCTGGTCATGTAGGGCTGGGAGAGTCAGTAAGATTATGTAATAGGGGCCTACAGTAAGTCAGTAAGGAGGCAGAAGCTGTTTCTGGTACATGGACCCTGGTCATGTAGGGCTGGGAGTCAGTAAGATTCTGTAATAGGGGACTACAGTAAGTCAGTAAGGAGGCAGAAGCTGCTTCTGGTACATGGACCCTGGTCATGTAGGGCTGGGAGAGTCAGTAAGATTATGTAATAGGGGCCTACAGTAAGTCAGTAAGGAGGCAGAAGCTGCTTCTGGTACATGGACCCTGGTCATGTAGGGCTGGGAGAGTCAGTAAGATTATGTAATAGGTGCCTACAGTAAGTCAGTAAGGAGGCAGAAGCTGCTTCTGGTACATGGACCCTGGTCATGTAGGGCTGGGAGAGTCAGTAAGATTGTGTAATAGGGGCCTACAGTAAGTCAATAAGGAGGCAGAAGCTGCTTCTGGTACATGGACCCTGGTCATGTAGAGCTGGGAGAGTCAGTAAGATTATGTAATAGGGGCCTACAGTAAGTCAGTAAGGAGGCAGAAGCTGCTTCTGGTACATGGACCCTGGTCATGTAGGGTTGGGAGAGTCAGTAAGATTCTGTAATAGGGAACTACAGTAAGTCAGTAAGGAGGCAGAAGCTGCTTCTGGTACATGGACCCTGGTCATGTAGGGCTGGGAGAGTCAGTAAGATTATGTAATAGGTGCCTACAGTAAGTCAGTAAGGAGGCAGAAGCTGCTTCTGGTACATGGACCCTGGTCATGTAGGGCTGGGAGAGTCAGTAAGATTGTGTAATAGGGGCCTACAGTAAGTCAGTAAGGAGGCAGAAGCTGCTTCTGGTACATGGACCCTGGTCATGTAGGGCTGGGAGAGTCAGTAAAATTATGTAATAGGGGCCTACAGTAAGTCAGTAAGGAGGCAGAAGCTGCTTCTGGTACATGGATCCTGGTCATGTAGGGCTGGGAGAGTCAGTAAGATTATGTAATAGGGGCCTACAGTAAGTCAGTAAGGAGGCAGAAGCTGCTTCTGGTACATGGACCCTGGTCATGTAGGGCTGGGAGAGTCAGTAAGATTGTGTAATAGGGGCCTACAGTAAGTCAGTAAGGAGGCAGAAGCTGCTTCTGGTACATGGACCCTGGTCATGTAGGGCTGGGAGAGTAAGTAAGATTATGTAATAGGGTGCCTACAGTAAGTCAGTAAGGAGGCAGAAGCTGCTTCTGGTACATGGACCCTGGTCATGTAGTGCTGGGAGAGTCAGTAAAATTATGTAATAGGGGCCTACAGTAAGTCAGTAAGGAGGCAGAAGCTGCTTCTGGTACATGGACCCAGGTCATGTAGGACTGGGAGAGTCAGTAAGATTGTGTAATAGGGGCCTACAGTAAGTCAGTAAGGAGGCAGAAGCTGCTTCTGGTACATGGACCCTGGTCATGTAGGGCTGGGAGAGTCAGTAAGATTCTGTAATAGGTGCCTACAGTAAGTCAGTAAGGAGGCAGAAGCTGCTTCTGGTACATGGACCCTGGTCATGTAGGGCTGGGATAGTCAGTAAGATTATGTAATAGGGGCCTACAGTAAGTCAGTAAGGAGGCAGAAGCTGCTTCTGGTACATGGACCCTGGTCATGTAGGGCTGGGAGAGTCAGTAAGATTCTGTAATAGGGAACTACAGTAAGTCAGTAAGGAGGCAGAAGCTGCTTCTGTTACATGGACCCTGGTCATGTAGGGCTGGGAGAGTCAGTAAGATTCTGTAATAGGGGCCTACAGTAAGTCAGTAAGGAGGCAGAAGCTGCTTCTGGTACATGGACCCTGGTCATGTAGGGCTGGGAGAGTCAGTAAGATTATGTAATAGGGCCTACAGTAAGTCAGTAAGGAGGCAGAAGCTGCTTCTGGTACATGGACCCTGGTCATGTAGGGCTGGGAGAGTCAGTAAGATTCTGTAATCGGGAATTACAGTAAGTCAGTAAGGAGGCAGAAGCTGCTTCTGGTACATGGACCCTGGTCATGTAGGGCTGGGAGAGTCAGTAAGATTATGTAATAGGGGCCTACAGTAAGTCAGTAAGGAGGCAGAAGCTGCTTCTGGTACATGGACCCTGGTCATGTAGGGCTGGGAGAGTCAGTAAGATTATGTAATAGGGGCCTACAGTAAATCAGTAAGGAGGCAGAAGCTGCTTCTGGTACATGGACCCTGGTCATGTAGGGCTGGGAGAGTCAGTAAGATTCTGTAATAGGGAACTACAGTAAGTCAGTAAGGAGGCAGAAGCTGCTTCTGGTACATGGACCCTGGTCATGTAGGGCTGGGAGAGTCAGTAATATTATGTAATAGGGGCCTACAGTAAGTCAGTAAGGAGGCAGAAGCTGCTTCTGGTACATGGACCCTGGTCATGTAGGGCTGGGAGAGTCAGTAAGATTATGTAATAGGGGCCTACAGTAAGTCAGTAAGGAGGCAGAAGCTGCTTCTGGTACATGGACCCTGGTCATGTAGGGCTGGGAGAGTCAGTAAGATTCTGTAATAGGGAACTACAGTAAGTCAGTAAGGAGGCAGAAGCTGCTTCTGGTACATGGACCCTGGTCATGTAGGGCTGGGAGAGTCAGTAAGATTCTGTAATAGGGAACTACAGTAAGTCAGTAAGGAGGCAGAAGCTGCTTCTGGTACATGGACCCTGGTCATGTAGGGCTGGGAGAGTCAGTAAGATTATGTAATAGGGGCCTACAGTAAGTCAGTAAGGAGGCAGAAGCTGCTTCTGGTACATGGACCCTGGTCATGTAGGGCTGGGAGAGTCAGTAAGATTATGTAATAGGGGCCTACAGTAAGGAGGCAGAAGCTGCTTCTGGTACATGGACCCTGGTCATGTAGGGCTGGGAGAGTCAGTAAGATTATGTAATAGGTGCCTACAGTAAGTCAGTAAGGAGGCAGAAGCTGCTTCTGGTACATGGACCCTGGTCATGTAGGGCTGGGAGAGTCAGTAAGATTGTGTAATAGGGGCCTACAGTAAGTCAGTAAGGAGGCAGAAGCTGCTTCTGGTACATGGACCCTGGTCATGTAGGGCTGGGAGAGTCAGTAAGATTATGTAATAGGGCCTGCAGTAAGTCAGTAAGGAGGCAGAAGCTGCTTCTGGTACATGGACCCTGGTCATGTAGGGCTGGGAGAGTCAGTAAGATTATGTAATAGGGGCCTACAGTAAGTCAGTAAGGAGGCAGAAGCTGCTTCTGGTACATGGACCCTGGTCATGTAGGGCTGGGAGAGTCAGTAAGATTATGTAATAGGTGCCTACAGTAAGTCAGTAAGGAGGCAGAAGCTGCTTCTGGTACATGGACCCTGGTCATGTAGGGCTGGGAGAGTCAGTAAGATTATGTAATAGGGGCCTACAGTAAGTCAGTAAGGAGGCAGAAGCTGCTTCTGGTACATGGACCCTGGTCATGTAAGGCTGGGAGAGTCAGTAAGATTATGTAATAGGTGCCTACAGTAAGTCAGTAAGGAGGCAGAAGCTGCTTCTGGTACATGGACCCTGGTCATGTAGGGCTGGGAGAGTCAGTAAGATTCTGTAATAGGGAACTACAGTAAGTCAGTAAGGAGGCAGAAGCTGCTTCTGGTACATGGACCCTGGTCATGTAGGGCTGGGAGAGTCAGTAAGATTATGTAATAGGGGCCTACAGTAAGTCAGTAAGGAGGCAGAAGCTGCTTCTGGTACATGGACCCTGGTCATGTAGGGCTGGGAGAGTCAGTAAGATTATGTAATAGGTGCCTACAGTAAGTCAGTAAGGAGGCAGAAGCTGCTTCTGGTACATGGACCCTGGTCATGTAGGGCTGGGAGAGTCAGTAAGATTATGTAATAGGTGCCTACAGTAAGTCAGTAAGGAGGCAGAAGCTGCTTCTGGTACATGGACCCTGGTCATGTAGGGCTGGGAGAGTCAGTAAGATTCTGTAATAGGTGCCTACAGTAAGTCAGTAAGGAGGCAGAAGCTGCTTCTGGTACATGGACCCTGGTCATGTAGGGCTGGGAGAGTCAGTAAGATTCTGTAATAGGGAACTACAGTAAGTCAGTAAGGAGGCAGAAGCTGCTTCTGGTACATGGACCCTGGTCATGTAGGGCTGGGAGAGTCAGTAATATTATGTAATAGGGGCCTACAGTAAGTCAGTAAGGAGGCAGAAGCTGCTTCTGGTACATGGACCCTGGTCATGTAGGGCTGGGAGAGTCAGTAAGATTCTGTAATAGGGAACTACAGTAAGTCAGTAAGGAGGCAGAAGCTGCTTCTGGTACATGGACCCTGGTCATGTAGGGCTGGGAGAGTCAGTAAGATTATGTAATAGGGGCCTACAGTAAGTCAGTAAGGAGGCAGAAGCTGCTTCTGGTACATGCACCCTGGTCATGTAGGGCTGGGAGAGTCAGTAAGATTATGCAATAGGTGCCTACAGTAAGTCAGTAAGGAGGCAGAAGCTGCTTCTGGTACATGGACCCTGGTCATGTAGGGCTGGGAGAGTCAGTAAGATTGTGTAATAGGGAACTACAGTAAGTCAGTAAGGAGGCAGAAGCTGCTTCTGGTACATGGACCCTGGTCATGTAGGGCTGGGAGAGTCAGTAAGATTATGTAATAGGGCCTACAGTAAGTCAGTAAGGAGGCAGAAGCTGCTTCTGGTACATGGACCCTGGTCATGTAGGGCTGGGAGAGTCAGTAAGATTCTGTAATAGGGAACTACAGTAAGTCAGTAAGGAGGCAGAAGCTGCTTCTGGTACATGGACCCTGGTCATGTAGGGCTGGGAGAGTCAGTAAGATTATGTAATAGGGGCCTACAGTAAGTCAGTAAGGAGGCAGATTCTGCTTCTGGTACATGGACCCTGGTCATGTAGGGCTGGGAGAGTCAGTAATATTCTGTAATAGGGGCCTACAGTAAGTCAGTAAGGAGGCAGAAGCTGTTTCTGGTACATGGACCCTGGTCATGTAGGGCTGGGAGTCAGTAAGATTCTGTAATAGGGGACTACAGTAAGTCAGTAAGGAGGCAGAAGCTGCTTCTGGTACATGGACCCTGGTCATGTAGGGCTGGGAGAGTCAGTAAGATTATGTAATAGGTGCCTACAGTAAGTCAGTAAGGAGGCAGAAGCTGCTTCTGGTACATGGACCCTGGTCATGTAGGGCTGGGAGAGTCAGTAAGATTGTGTAATAGGGGCCTACAGTAAGTCAGTAAGGAGGCAGAAGCTGCTTCTGGTACATGGACCCTGGTCATGTAGAGCTGGGAGAGTCAGTAAGATTATGTAATAGGGGCCTACAGTAAGTCAGTAAGGAGGCAGAAGCTGCTTCTGGTACATGGACCCTGGTCATGTAGGGTTGGGAGAGTCAGTAAGATTCTGTAATAGGGAACTACAGTAAGTCTGTAAGGAGGCAGAAGCTGCTTCTGGTACATGGACCCTGGTCATGTAGGGCTGGGAGAGTCAGTAAGATTATGTAATAGGTGCCTACAGTAAGTCAGTAAGGAGGCAGAAGCTGCTTCTGGTACATGGACCCTGGTCATGTAGGGCTGGGAGAGTCAGTAAGATTGTGTAATAGGGGCCTACAGTAAGTCAGTAAGGAGGCAGAAGCTGCTTCTGGTACATGGACCCTGGTCATGTAGAGCTGGGAGAGTCAGTAAGATTATGTAATAGGGGCCTACAGTAAGTCAGTAAGGAGGCAGAAGCTGCTTCTGGTACATGGACCCTGGTCATGTAGGGTTGGGAGAGTCAGTAAGATTCTGTAATAGGGAACTACAGTAAGTCAGTAAGGAGGCAGAAGCTGCTTCTGGTACATGGACCCTGGTCATGTAGGGCTGGGAGAGTCAGTAAGATTATGTAATAGGTGCCTACAGTAAGTCAGTAAGGAGGCAGAAGCTGCTTCTGGTACATGGACCCTGGTCATGTAGGGCTGGGAGAGTCAGTAAGATTGTGTAATAGGGGCCTACAGTAAGTCAGTAAGGAGGCAGAAGCTGCTTCTGGTACATGGACCCTGGTCATGTAGGTCTGGGAGAGTCAGTAAAATTATGTAATAGGGGCCTACAGTAAGTCAGTAAGGAGGCAGAAGCTGCTTCTGGTACATGGACCCTGGTCATGTAGGGCTGGGAGAGTCAGTAAGATTATGTAATAGGGGCCTACAGTAAGTCAGTAAGGAGGCAGAAGCTGCTTCTGGTACATGGACCCTGGTCATGTAGGGCTGGGAGAGTCAGTAAGATTATGTAATAGGTGCCTACAGTAAGTCAGTAAGGAGGCAGAAGCTGCTTCTGGTACATGGACCCTGGTCATGTAGGGCTGGGAGAGTCAGTAAGATTGTGTAATAGGGGCCTACAGTAAGTCAGTAAGGAGGCAGAAGCTGCTTCTGGTACATGGACCCTGGTCATGTAGGGCTGGGAGAGTCAGTAAGATTATGTAATAGGGCCTACAGTAAGTCAGTAAGGAGGCAGAAGCTGCTTCTGGTACATGGACCCTGGTCATGTAGGGCTGGGAGAGTCAGTACGATTCTGTAATAGGGAACTACAGTAAGTCAGTAAGGAGGCAGAAGCTGCTTCTGGTACATGGACCCTGGTCATGTAGGGCTGGGAGAGTCAGTAAGATTATGTAATAGGGGCCTACAGTAAGTCAGTAAGGAGGCAGAAGCTGCTTCTGGTACATGGACCCTGGTCATGTAGGGCTGGGAGAGTCAGTAAGATTCTGTAATAGGTGCCTACAGTAAGTCAGTAAGGAGGCAGAAGCTGCTTCTGGTACATGGACCCTGGTCATGTAGGGCTGGGAGAGTCAGTAAGATTCTGTAATAGGTGCCTACAGTAAGTCAGTAAGGAGGCAGAAGCTGCTTCTGGTACATGGACCCTGGTCATGTAGGGCTGGGAGAGTCAGTAAGATTCTGTAATAGGGAACTACAGTAAGTCAGTAAGGAGGCAGAAGCTGCTTCTGGTACATGGACCCTGGTCATGTAGGGCTGGGAGAGTCAGTAATATTATGTAATAGGGGCCTACAGTAAGTCAGTAAGGAGGCAGAAGCTGCTTCTGGTACATGGACCCTGGTCATGTAGGGCTGGGAGAGTCAGTAAGATTCTGTAATAGGGAACTACAGTAAGTCAGTAAGGAGGCAGAAGCTGCTTCTGGTACATGGACCCTGGTCATGTAGGGCTGGGAGAGTCAGTAAGATTATGTAATAGGGGCCTACAGTAAGTCAGTAAGGAGGCAGAAGCTGCTTCTGGTACATGCACCCTGGTCATGTAGGGCTGGGAGAGTCAGTAAGATTATGTAATAGGTGCCTACAGTAAGTCAGTAAGGAGGCAGAAGCTGCTTCTGGTACATGGACCCTGGTCATGTAGGGCTGGGAGAGTCAGTAAGATTGTGTAATAGGGAACTACAGTAAGTCAGTAAGGAGGCAGAAGCTGCTTCTGGTACATGGACCCTGGTCATGTAGGGCTGGGAGAGTCAGTAAGATTATGTAATAGGGCCTACAGTAAGTCAGTAAGGAGGCAGAAGCTGCTTCTGGTACATGGACCCTGGTCATGTAGGGCTGGGAGAGTCAGTAAGATTCTGTAATAGGGAACTACAGTAAGTCAGTAAGGAGGCAGAAGCTGCTTCTGGTACATGGACCCTGGTCATGTAGGGCTGGGAGAGTCAGTAAGATTATGTAATAGGGGCCTACAGTAAGTCAGTAAGGAGGCAGATTCTGCTTCTGGTACATGGACCCTGGTCATGTAGGGCTGGGAGAGTCAGTAATATTCTGTAATAGGGGCCTACAGTAAGTCAGTAAGGAGGCAGAAGCTGTTTCTGGTACATGGACCCTGGTCATGTAGGGCTGGGAGTCAGTAAGATTCTGTAATAGGGGACTACAGTAAGTCAGTAAGGAGGCAGAAGCTGCTTCTGGTACATGGACCCTGGTCATGTAGGGCTGGGAGAGTCAGTAAGATTATGTAATAGGTGCCTACAGTAAGTCAGTAAGGAGGCAGAAGCTGCTTCTGGTACATGGACCCTGGTCATGTAGGGCTGGGAGAGTCAGTAAGATTGTGTAATAGGGGCCTACAGTAAGTCAGTAAGGAGGCAGAAGCTGCTTCTGGTACATGGACCCTGGTCATGTAGAGCTGGGAGAGTCAGTAAGATTATGTAATAGGGGCCTACAGTAAGTCAGTAAGGAGGCAGAAGCTGCTTCTGGTACATGGACCCTGGTCATGTAGGGTTGGGAGAGTCAGTAAGATTCTGTAATAGGGAACTACAGTAAGTCAGTAAGGAGGCAGAAGCTGCTTCTGGTACATGGACCCTGGTCATGTAGGGCTGGGAGAGTCAGTAAGATTATGTAATAGGTGCCTACAGTAAGTCAGTAAGGAGGCAGAAGCTGCTTCTGGTACATGGACCCTGGTCATGTAGGGCTGGGAGAGTCAGTAAGATTGTGTAATAGGGGCCTACAGTAAGTCAGTAAGGAGGCAGAAGCTGCTTCTGGTACATGGACCCTGGTCATGTAGGGCTGGGAGAGTCAGTAAGATTGTGTAATAGGGGCCTACAGTAAGTCAGTAAGGAGGCAGAAGCTGCTTCTGGTACATGGACCCTGGTCATGTAGGGCTGGGAGAGTAAGTAAGATTATGTAATAGGGTGCCTACAGTAAGTCAGTAAGGAGGCAGAAGCTGCTTCTGGTACATGGACCCTGGTCATGTAGTGCTGGGAGAGTCAGTAAAATTATGTAATAGGGGCCTACAGTAAGTCAGTAAGGAGGCAGAAGCTGCTTCTGGTACATGGACCCTGGTCATGTAGGGCTGGGAGAGTCAGTAAGATTCTGTAATAGGGAACTACAGTAAGTCAGTAAGGAGGCAGAAGCTGCTTCTGGTACATGGACCCTGGTCATGTAGGGCTGGGATAGTCAGTAAGATTATGTAATAGGGGCCTACAGTAAGTCAGTAAGGAGGCAGAAGCTGCTTCTGGTACATGGACCCTGGTCATGTAGGGCTGGGAGAGTCAGTAAGATTCTGTAATAGGGAACTACAGTAAGTCAGTAAGGAGGCAGAAGCTGCTTCTGTTACATGGACCCTGGTCATGTAGGGCTGGGAGAGTCAGTAAGATTCTGTAATAGGGGCCTACAGTAAGTCAGTAAGGAGGCAGAAGCTGCTTCTGGTACATGGACCCTGGTCATGTAGGGCTGGGAGAGTCAGTAAGATTATGTAATAGGTGCCTACAGTAAGTCAGTAAGGAGGCAGAAGCTGCTTCTGGTACATGGACCCTGGTCATGTAGGGCTGGGAGAGTCAGTAAGATTGTGTAATAGGGGCCTACAGTAAGTCAGTAAGGAGGCAGAAGCTGCTTCTGGTACATGGACCCTGGTCATGTAGAGCTGGGAGAGTCAGTAAGATTATGTAATAGGGGCCTACAGTAAGTCAGTAAGGAGGCAGAAGCTGCTTCTGGTACATGGACCCTGGTCATGTAGGGTTGGGAGAGTCAGTAAGATTCTGTAATAGGGAACTACAGTAAGTCAGTAAGGAGGCAGAAGCTGCTTCTGGTACATGGACCCTGGTCATGTAGGGCTGGGAGAGTCAGTAAGATTATGTAATAGGTGCCTACAGTAAGTCAGTAAGGAGGCAGAAGCTGCTTCTGGTACATGGACCCTGGTCATGTAGGGCTGGGAGAGTCAGTAAGATTGTGTAATAGGGGCCTACAGTAAGTCAGTAAGGAGGCAGAAGCTGCTTCTGGTACATGGACCCTGGTCATGTAGGGCTGGGAGAGTCAGTAAGATTGTGTAATAGGGGCCTACAGTAAGTCAGTAAGGAGGCAGAAGCTGCTTCTGGTACATGGACCCTGGTCATGTAGGGCTGGGAGAGTAAGTAAGATTATGTAATAGGGTGCCTACAGTAAGTCAGTAAGGAGGCAGAAGCTGCTTCTGGTACATGGACCCTGGTCATGTAGTGCTGGGAGAGTCAGTAAAATTATGTAATAGGGGCCTACAGTAAGTCAGTAAGGAGGCAGAAGCTGCTTCTGGTACATGGACCCTGGTCATGTAGGGCTGGGAGAGTCAGTAAGATTCTGTAATAGGGAACTACAGTAAGTCAGTAAGGAGGCAGAAGCTGCTTCTGGTACATGGACCCTGGTCATGTAGGGCTGGGATAGTCAGTAAGATTATGTAATAGGGGCCTACAGTAAGTCAGTAAGGAGGCAGAAGCTGCTTCTGGTACATGGACCCTGGTCATGTAGGGCTGGGAGAGTCAGTAAGATTCTGTAATAGGGAACTACAGTAAGTCAGTAAGGAGGCAGAAGCTGCTTCTGTTACATGGACCCTGGTCATGTAGGGCTGGGAGAGTCAGTAAGATTCTGTAATAGGGGCCTACAGTAAGTCAGTAAGGAGGCAGAAGCTGCTTCTGGTACATGGACCCTGGTCATGTAGGGCTGGGAGAGTCAGTAAGATTATGTAATAGGGCCTACAGTAAGTCAGTAAGGAGGCAGAAGCTGCTTCTGGTACATGGACCCTGGTCATGTAGGGCTGGGAGAGTCAGTAAGATTCTGTAATCGGGAATTACAGTAAGTCAGTAAGGAGGCAGAAGCTGCTTCTGGTACATGGACCCTGGTCATGTAGGGCTGGGAGAGTCAGTAAGATTATGTAATAGGGGCCTACAGTAAGTCAGTAAGGAGGCAGAAGCTGCTTCTGGTACATGGACCCTGGTCATGTAGGGCTGGGAGAGTCAGTAAGATTATGTAATAGGGGCCTACAGTAAATCAGTAAGGAGGCAGAAGCTGCTTCTGGTACATGGACCCTGGTCATGTAGGGCTGGGAGAGTCAGTAAGATTCTGTAATAGGGAACTACAGTAAGTCAGTAAGGAGGCAGAAGCTGCTTCTGGTACATGGACCCTGGTCATGTAGGGCTGGGAGAGTCAGTAATATTATGTAATAGGGGCCTACAGTAAGTCAGTAAGGAGGCAGAAGCTGCTTCTGGTACATGGACCCTGGTCATGTAGGGCTGGGAGAGTCAGTAAGATTATGTAATAGGGGCCTACAGTAAGTCAGTAAGGAGGCAGAAGCTGCTTCTGGTACATGGACCCTGGTCATGTAGGGCTGGGAGAGTCAGTAAGATTCTGTAATAGGGAACTACAGTAAGTCAGTAAGGAGGCAGAAGCTGCTTCTGGTACATGGACCCTGGTCATGTAGGGCTGGGAGAGTCAGTAAGATTATGTAATAGGGGCCTACAGTAAGTCAGTAAGGAGGCAGAAGCTGCTTCTGGTACATGGACCCTGGTCATGTAGGGCTGGGAGAGTCAGTAAGATTATGTAATAGGTGCCTACAGTAAGTCAGTAAGGAGGCAGAAGCTGCTTCTGGTACATGGACCCTGGTCATGTAGGGCTGGGAGAGTCAGTAAGATTGTGTAATAGGGGCCTACAGTAAGTCAGTAAGGAGGCAGAAGCTGCTTCTGGTACATGGACCCTGGTCATGTAGGGCTGGGAGAGTCAGTAAGATTATGTAATAGGGCCTTCAGTAAGGAGGCAGAAGCTGCTTCTGGTACATGGACCCTGGTCATGTAGGGCTGGGAGAGTCAGTAAGATTCTGTAATAGGGAACTACAGTAAGTCAGTAAGGAGGCAGAAGCTGCTTCTGGTACATGGACCCTGGTCATGTAGGGCTGGGAGAGTCAGTAAGATTATGTAATAGGGGCCTACAGTAAGTCAGTAAGGAGGCAGAAGCTGCTTCTGGTACATGGACCCTGGTCATGTAGGGCTGGGAGAGTCAGTAAGATTCTGTAATAGGGAACTACAGTAAGTCAGTAAGGAGGCAGAAGCTGCTTCTGGTACATGGACCCTGGTCATGTAGGGCTGGGAGAGTCAGTAATATTATGTAATAGGGGCCTACAGTAAGTCAGTAAGGAGGCAGAAGCTGCTTCTGGTACATGGACCCTGGTCATGTAGGGCTGGGAGAGTCAGTAAGATTCTGTAATAGGGAACTACAGTAAGTCAGTAAGGAGGCAGAAGCTGCTTCTGGTACATGGACCCTGGTCATGTAGGGCTGGGAGAGTCAGTAAGATTATGTAATAGGGGCCTACAGTAAGTCAGTAAGGAGGCAGAAGCTGCTTCTGGTACATGGACCCTGGTCATGTAGGGCTGGGAGAGTCAGTAAGATTATGTAATAGGGGCCTACAGTAAGGAGGCAGAAGCTGCTTCTGGTACATGGACCCTGGTCATGTAGGGCTGGGAGAGTCAGTAAGATTATGTAATAGGTGCCTACAGTAAGTCAGTAAGGAGGCAGAAGCTGCTTCTGGTACATGGACCCTGGTCATGTAGGGCTGGGAGAGTCAGTAAGATTGTGTAATAGGGGCCTACAGTAAGTCAGTAAGGAGGCAGAAGCTGCTTCTGGTACATGGACCCTGGTCATGTAGGGCTGGGAGAGTCAGTAAGATTATGTAATAGGGCCTGCAGTAAGTCAGTAAGGAGGCAGAAGCTGCTTCTGGTACATGGACCCTGGTCATGTAGGGCTGGGAGAGTCAGTAAGATTATGTAATAGGGGCCTACAGTAAGTCAGTAAGGAGGCAGAAGCTGCTTCTGGTACATGGACCCTGGTCATGTAGGGCTGGGAGAGTCAGTAAGATTATGTAATAGGTGCCTACAGTAAGTCAGTAAGGAGGCAGAAGCTGCTTCTGGTACATGGACCCTGGTCATGTAGGGCTGGGAGAGTCAGTAAGATTCTGTAATAGGTGCCTACAGTAAGTCAGTAAGGAGGCAGAAGCTGCTTCTGGTACATGGACCCTGGTCATGTAGGGCTGGGAGAGTCAGTAAGATTCTGTAATAGGGAACTACAGTAAGTCAGTAAGGAGGCAGAAGCTGCTTCTGGTACATGGACCCTGGTCATGTAGGGCTGGGAGAGTCAGTAAGATTATGTAATAGGTGCCTACAGTAAGTCAGTAAGGAGGCAGAAGCTGCTTCTGGTACATGGACCCTGGTCATGTAGGGCTGGGAGAGTCAGTAAGATTCTGTAATAGGTGCCTACAGTAAGTCAGTAAGGAGGCAGAAGCTGCTTCTGGTACATGGACCCTGGTCATGTAGGGCTGGGAGAGTCAGTAAGATTCTGTAATAGGGAACTACAGTAAGTCAGTAAGGAGGCAGAAGCTGCTTCTGGTACATGGACCCTGGTCATGTAGGGCTGGGAGAGTCAGTAAGATTATGTAATAGGGGCCTACAGTAAGTCAGTAAGGAGGCAGAAGCTGCTTCTGGTACATGGACCCTGGTCATGTAGGGCTGGGAGAGTCAGTAAGATTATGTAATAGGTGCCTACAGTAAGTCAGTAAGGAGGCAGAAGCTGCTTCTGGTACATGGACCCTGGTCATGTAGGGCTGGGAGAGTCAGTAAGATTATGTAATAGGTGCCTACAGTAAGTCAGTAAGGAGGCAGAAGCTGCTTCTGGTACATGGACCCTGGTCATGTAGGGCTGGGAGAGTCAGTAAGATTCTGTAATAGGTGCCTACAGTAAGTCAGTAAGGAGGCAGAAGCTGCTTCTGGTACATGGACCCTGGTCATGTAGGGCTGGGAGAGTCAGTAAGATTATGTAATAGGGCCTACAGTAAGTCAGTAAGGAGGCAGAAGCTGCTTCTGGTACATGGACCCTGGTCATGTAGGGCTGGGAGAGTCAGTAAGATTATGTAATAGGGGCCTACAGTAAGTCAGTAAGGAGGCAGAAGCTGCTTCTGGTACATGGACCCTGGTCATGTAGGGCTGGGAGAGTCAGTAAGATTATGTAATAGGTGCCTACAGTAAGTCAGTAAGGAGGCAGAAGCTGCTTCTGGTACATGGACCCTGGTCATGTAGGGCTGGGAGAGTCAGTAAGATTCTGTAATAGGTGCCTACAGTAAGTCAGTAAGGAGGCAGAAGCTGCTTCTGGTACATGGACCCTGGTCATGTAGGGCTGGGAGAGTCAGTAAGATTCTGTAATAGGGAACTACAGTAAGTCAGTAAGGAGGCAGAAGCTGCTTCTGGTACATGGACCCTGGTCATGTAGGGCTGGGAGAGTCAGTAAGATTATGTAATAGGTGCCTACAGTAAGTCAGTAAGGAGGCAGAAGCTGCTTCTGGTACATGGACCCTGGTCATGTAGGGCTGGGAGAGTCAGTAAGATTCTGTAATAGGTGCCTACAGTAAGTCAGTAAGGAGGCAGAAGCTGCTTCTGGTACATGGACCCTGGTCATGTAGGGCTGGGAGAGTCAGTAAGATTCTGTAATAGGGAACTACAGTAAGTCAGTAAGGAGGCAGAAGCTGCTTCTGGTACATGGACCCTGGTCATGTAGGGCTGGGAGAGTCAGTAAGATTATGTAATAGGGGCCTACAGTAAGTCAGTAAGGAGGCAGAAGCTGCTTCTGGTACATGGACCCTGGTCATGTAGGGCTGGGAGAGTCAGTAAGATTATGTAATAGGTGCCTACAGTAAGTCAGTAAGGAGGCAGAAGCTGCTTCTGGTACATGGACCCTGGTCATGTAGGGCTGGGAGAGTCAGTAAGATTATGTAATAGGTGCCTACAGTAAGTCAGTAAGGAGGCAGAAGCTGCTTCTGGTACATGGACCCTGGTCATGTAGGGCTGGGAGAGTCAGTAAGATTCTGTAATAGGTGCCTACAGTAAGTCAGTAAGGAGGCAGAAGCTGCTTCTGGTACATGGACCCTGGTCATGTAGGGCTGGGAGAGTCAGTAAGATTCTGTAATAGGGAACTACAGTAAGTCAGTAAGGAGGCAGAAGCTGCTTCTGGTACATGGACCCTGGTCATGTAGGGCTGGGAGAGTCAGTAAGATTATGTAATAGGGGCCTACAGTAAGTCAGTAAGGATAGCAGATGCTGCTAATTAGCAATCCTTTTTCTAGCGTGCTGGGGGCTGCACATCGCAGGGCGAGGCAGCCTAGTATGCTGACCGGCGCCTCCCCCCTTTATGAAGCAGAAATTGCGATCGCTCCACAATTTCTGCTTCATCTTAGAAACTAGTGAAGCATCCTGCCAGCTTAGCTGTGCCTGCAGGATCCCCACCGCGTTCTTCTAGATTGCGATGGCTGCGTGTGATGTCATGCAGCCACAGTGAACATGACCGTTTGTTCGCCTCCCTTTCTCGCAACACCGCACTTGTAACGCTCCATCTTCTCACTGGAAATGGAGCTTTACCCCCCACCCCGTGACCACCTCTGCCTGATTAACAAGAAGCAATCACATTTCCTACAACCCCCTGTAGAGAATGCAGGTGCATACGCAGGACGGGCGCTGCGCATGCGTCCGCAAGTTTTTCTCAATAATTCCGTTTGGATCACACACTGTAGTCCAACCTGAATTAGGCCCAGAGTCACCATCTTACAGGGAGCCGGTGAAGGGAGCAGAGAATGGGTGTTATGTGGCAGGAACGGGCTGGTTAGGTAACAGCCAGGCTGCTGTATTCTGTACAAGCTACAAGCGGTGCAATTCTATTGCTGGGAGACCCAGGTAGAGGACATTGCAGTAGTCTATGTGTGATGATACAAGTGCATGTATGACTGTAGGTAGATCTTCTGAGGGAATAAAGTGCTGGAGTCTGACTATGTTCCTCAGATGAGGATCTGAGTGTGGCTGATACCTGATGTCTAAGTGTCACTCCACCATCCAGGACACCAAGATTCTGCACAGGATCAGCATTATGTAAACCTGAACCCCCAAGCGTAAGTCTGGTTGGTAACAAAGCTGAGCTGTAGCCCTGTCCTTTGTTGGTGAGCTTCTATCATAAAGACCTGTTTCACCAGGACTGAGTCACAGCCAACTGGCATCACCCACACCTGGAGCTCAGCTAGACATTTAGGATTGGTACTGGGTTCTCAGTACCCAGAACAAAAGACAGACCATCTGCATAGCAGTGGTAGATGAGGGCATGACAGCCGATTATTTCACCCAGTGGTTTCATGTATATTGCAAAAAGCACAGGACATAGGATAAGAACCTTGAAGAACAACGCATGGCAATAATAAGTATACTCCAGAAGATTAAAATGGCTTCTCACCTGTGTGATTTCTCTGGTGTGTAACAAGATATGATTTCTGTCTAAAACATTTCCCACACTCAGAACATGGAAATGGCTTCTCACCTGTGTGACTTCTGTGATGTATAACAAGATATGAGTTCTGTGTAAAACATTTCCCACACTCAGAGCAAGAATATGGCTTCTCACCTGTGTGACTTCTCTGATGTTTAACAAGATCTGATTTCAGGGCAAAACATTTCCCACACTCAGAACATGGAAATGGCCTCTCACCTGTGTGACTTAGCTGATGTCTAACAAGTTGTGATTTCCGGTCAAAACATTTCCCACACTCAGAGCAAGAAAATGGCTTCTCACCTGTGTGACTTCTCTGATGTATAACAAGATGTAATTTGTCCGCAAAACATTTCCCACACTCAGAACATGGAAATGGCTTCTCACCTGTGTGACTTCTGTGATGTATAACAAGATATGAGTTCTGTGTAAAACATTTCCCACACTCAGAGCAAGAATATGGCTTCTCACCTGTGTGACTTCTCTGATGTTTAACAAGATCTGATTTCAGGGCAAAACATTTCCCACACTCAGAACATGGAAATGGCCTCTCACCTGTGTGACTTAGCTGATGTCTAACAAGTTGTGATTTCTGGGCAAAACATTTCCCACACTCAGAGCAAGAAAATGGCTTCTCACCTGTGTGACTTCTCTGATGTCTAACAAGATGTAATTTGTCTGCAAAACATTTCCCACACTCAGGACATGGAAATGGCTTCTCACCTGTGTGACTTCGCTGATGATCAACAAGATGTGATTTCTGTGAAAAACATTTCTCACACTCAGAGCAAGAAAATGGCTTCTCACCTGTGTGACTTCTCTGATGTCTAACAAGCTCTGGTTTGTCTGCAAAACATTTCCCACACTCAGAACATGGAAATGGCTTCTCACCTGTGTGACTTCTCTGATGTCTAACAAGCTCTGGTTTGCCTGCAAAACATTTCCCACACTCAGAACATGGAAATGGCTTCTCCCCTGTGTGACTTCTCTGATGTATAACAAGATGTGATTTCCGGGCAAAACATTTCCCACACTCAGAACATGGAAATGGCTTCTCACCTGTGTGACTTTGCTGATGTGTAACAAGACTTGATCTCCAAGTAAAACATTTTCCACAGTCAGAACATGGAAATGGCCTCTCACCTGTGTGAGTTCTCTGATGTCTAACAAGTTGTGATTTCCGGCCAAAACATTTCCCACACTCAGAACATGGAAATGGCTTCTCACCTGTGTGACTTCTGTGATGTATAACAAGATATGAGTTCTGTGTAAAACATTTCCCACACTCAGAGCAAGAATATGGCTTCTCACCTGTGTGACTTCTCTGATGTTTAACAAGATCTGATTTCAGGGCAAAACATTTCCCACACTCAGAACATGGAAATGGCCTCTCACCTGTGTGACTTAGCTGATGTCTAACAAGTTGTGATTTCTGGGCAAAACATTTCCCACACTCAGAGCAAGAAAATGGCTTCTCACCTGTGTGACTTTGCTGATGTGTAACAAGACATGATTTCCAAGTAAAACATTTTCCACAGTCAGAACATGGAAATGTCCTCTCACCTGTGTGACTTCTCTGATGTCTAACAAGAGCTGATTTGTATGTAAAACATTTTCCACACTCAGAACATGGAAATTGCCTCTCAGCTGCCTTAGCTGGCTGATGGGTTTTAAGCTTTGTGTTCTGTGTAAAACATTTGGCATCTATAGAACAGGGAAACACTGTATCTACTGTCAGAGCTGTAACAAATGCTCCAATATCAGAGTGATCAGGAGAACATTTCCCAGGATCAGGGGGATCAGCTGATAGAGCTGGATGTATAATTGGGGTAATGGGATTATTTCCTGGAGAATCCTGTCTACTGTCATTATCTTTTATGTCACAATCCGGGGATAACATTAGATGTCCTTCTGAGATATTCCTGCTTGTGTGTCCATCTGCTGGAAATAAAATACATTATGGAAATACAAAAATGAGAACACACAATAATAAATGTAATATTATAATAAGACTTAGATATCTCTCTCTCTTGTACTTGTAACTAACCATGAAGTATAAATGGAGATGTAGTCACTCGCCAAGTCCTATGTCAGCACCAATGTAAAACAATGGATGGGGAATATATCGTATGAATTGGAGATTCTAGCTGAACAATAACATCAGTCATATGAGCTGATGGATCAGAGAAATGTCTCCTAACGTTACTCCTGGAAGCATTGGTAAGGTAGCATTCCTTTATGTGTGTGCGCATACACTGGTAAGCCTGTACAAGTGTTACTCGCCCTTATATAAGGTATATTGCTACAGCAGAGTACGTGTGGAACAAGGTACCTTACATGCAATACACCATATAATACCCTGTAATCATCATCATCTTCCAGGTTATAATCCACTTTTACACCCCCCATCATCAGTGTCTTACCTCTATTCTCTCAATAGTAATAAGGATGATGTGTGTACAGTAAGTATGATATAGAGAATTACATATCAGGATCTATACAGCTGCCGCCATACTTCTGCTTCTCATACGTGTGCTACTGGCAGCAGTGAACATCTGAGTGAGAGTGCAGGGAAGACAGCAGAGTCTGATGAGAAAGAGATTGGATCTGCCTTTGCAGGGATGTACCACACCTGTCACCCCTGTTAGTATATAAAATAATAAATAAGAGGGGCCTGAGTCCATCCAGACATGCTTTCTGGAGCTTTTATTACTACGTGGCTTCTTATCTACCCTACCTGATAGCTGTCGGCCACCACTGGAACCAAGAAACAATCTATTAAGTCCCCCACTTCTCCTGCCCTAAAGCCGCTCACTCCGGGCACCGTCCACTGCCGCAGCCTAGTGACGCAGCTGAAGCCACGGGCTGTATTCTGGAGCTAAGTGTGCCCAGTCTTTCCTGCACACTCCGGATAGCTGACTTGGAGGCACTTTTGCCTCAGGTGGGAGCACTGGCTCTTCCGCTACTGCTGGGGGCAGAACAGGCTGCGCACAGTCACTGGAGCCCGGCAGTGATATTGGGAAGTGAGGTGATGATCAAGCACTCTTGCTCCGTTGCCCTTTCTCCGAATTCCACTAGCCGATCTGCTAAGGTATCCGTGTAGCCCCACCTGGGACGTTGGACCTCCGGCCCTGCTAGGTATGAAACATGGCTGCTGCTAATAGAGAGGCTGGGGCTTGTGGGTCTCACCGGTTCTGTACAAAGGTCCACTGGTAGGCCACCCTCTTCAATGCCAACGCCCTTAGTACTCTACCTCCGCCCAGCGGGACTCCTCCAAGCTCACGAGTGCCGCCCTCATGATGCTTCTGGACACATTGAAAGGGATATCCACACCCTTCTCCTGATACACGATCTCCAGATCGTCCTTTGACATTCCACTGAAGACCGCCATCTTGTGCGTTCTCCTGCACTGCAGTTACTCCTCTCCTAACTCGGCTTCTCCAATCAGGTGACCGAAAAGCCACCTAGGATTATCCCACCGCTATGCCAGCAATTTCTGTGACTGGATGGTTCTGTACGAAAGCCCTCACCCTGCCTTGCGTCCTGCTCCAGTCACAGAATGGATGTTTAGGTCACACGGGATCTGGCCAATTAGGGGATTCCCATTTACCATTAGTAACCGTCTATTACTGACTCCACCCACTGCGTAATGGGCAGGTACTACACTGCCACCACCAGACTCCTTGTCGCTATGGAGTCTGGAACCATGGTACTGCTCTGTATGTGTCTACACGCTATCTTACCACACCTGTGTGGTGTCGACGAATCACCACTAGTCGCTGGACTTGGCCTCTGCACAGTAGCTGGCGGGAGGCGAAGCTTGGAGACGCTGAGTGCACCCTGGACAGCCGGAAAACGGAACAATGTTTGGCATAGCACTGCAGATCACAAGATGAAGCGGTCATCTTGAGGCAGATGTTTATTCACCCAGTCTTAAAAAACACTGTTCCCTATTGCTAGTGGCAACAGCAATACAGCAAGATGTTTACAGCAGAGTGAAAATAGTATAATACCTCTGGAGGCTAACAGGCCTCCTCTTTTTATCTTACGCCAATACACATACCACAGGGGGCAAGTCCACCGTGCTGTTCTCAACCAATCATTGTTTACCCATGTGATGTGCATGCCTTGGCCACATGCACAGCTATCATTGTCCTCTACGGACGGTGGGGAGTAGTCGCTCTCCTTTGACCGTCCCATCCTGGAGGGTTGGTATCCACCCTGGTGACGCTCAGTCTAGGCTGGGGGAAGTTTTCCCATCTAAACTACTTCCAGGAATCTGCCCGGGTACCCAGCTCACCATCTCCAGTCTAAAATTGGGCTCCAGAGATGGGCAGCCTAGATCCCAGGTCAGGCTTTCCTGCCCACCAAAGGTGATCCCTAAGGAGCTCCAGAAAACTACTCAGCTTGTTTTAAAGCTGAGCTGCTCCTCTCTCTCCTCATGATACTTCCATGTGGGAGGCTAGAGAGGAAGGCATTCCATTTTGGGGGGAAAGTACTGGGGGAATCCACCAGCCTACACCAGGCATGTCCAAATTGCGGCCCTCCAGCTGTTGTGAAACTACATATCCCAGCATGCCCTGACAGTTTTGCTGTCAGAGAATGCTAAAGCTGTGTCAGGGCATGCTGGGATGTGTAGTTTCTCAACAGCTGGAGGGCAGCAGTTTGGACATGCCTGGCCTACACAGTAATGGATTCCCCCCTCCTGGAACACACAACCAAGTGCATTCCACTTTAAATACAATTCAAATACACTATACACATTGTTCTTAAATATACACTGAGCCTGTGTCCTGCACAGGCTCCACATACCCAGGCACTGCAGTGCCTCACCATACCAACTAAATATATATATATATATATATATATATATATATATACACTGCTCAAAATAATAAAGGGAACATTAAAATAACACATCCTAGATCTGAATGAATGAAATATTCTTATTAAATACTTTGTTCTTTACACAGTTGAATGTGCTGACAACAAAATCACACAAAAATGATCAATGGAAATCAAATTTATTAACCCATGGAGGTCTGGATTTGGAGTCACACTCAAAATGAAAGTGGAAAAATACACTACAGGCTGATCCAACTTTGATGTAATGTCCTTAAAACAAGTAAAAATGAGGCTCAGTAGTGTGTGTGGCCTCCACGTGCTTGTATGACCTCCCTACAACGCCTGGGCATGCTCCTGATGAGGTGGCGGATGGTCTCCTGAGGGATCTCCTCCCAGACCTGGACTAAAGCATCCGCCAACTCCTGGACAGTCTGTGGCGCAACGTGGCGTTGGTGGATGGAGCTAGACATGATGTCCCAGATGTGCTCAATTGGATTCAGGTCTGGGGAACGGGCGGGCCAGTCCATAGCATCAATGCCTTCGTCTTGCAGGTTCTTCTGACACACTCCAGCCACATGAGATCTAGCATTGTCTTGCATTAGGAGGAACCCAGGGCCAACCGCACCAGCATATGGTCTCACAAGGGGTCTGAGGATCTCATCTCGGTACCTAATGGCAGTCAGGCTACCTCTGGCGAGCCCATGGAGGGCTGTGCGGGCCCCCAAAGAAATGCCACCCCACACCATTACTGACCCACTGCCAAACCGGTCATGCTGGAGGATGTTGCAGGCAGCAGAACATTCTCCTTGGCGTCTCCAGACTCTGTCATGTCTGTCACATGTGCTCAGTGAGAACCTACTTTCATCTGTGAAGAGCACAGGACGCCAGTGGCGAATTTGCCAATCTTGATGTTCTCTGGCAAATGCCAAACGTCCTGCACGGTGTTGGGCTGTAAGCACAACCCCCACCTGTGGACGTCGGGCCCTCATACCACCCTCATGGAGTCTGTTTCTGATCGTTTGAGTAGACACATGCACATTTGTGGCTTGCTGGAGGTCATTTTGCAGGGCTCTGGTAGTGCTCCTCCTGTTCCTCCTTGCACAAAGGTGGAGGTAGCGGTCCTGCTGCTGGGTTGTTGCCCTCCTACAGCCTCCTCCACGTCTCCTGATGTACTGGCCTGTCTCCTGGTAGCGCCTCCATGCTCTGGACACTACGCTGACAGACACAGCAAACCTTCTTGCCACAGCTCGCATTGATGTGCCATCCTGGATGAGCTGCACTACCTGAGCCACTTGTGTAGGTTGTAGGGAGGTCATACAGGCACGTGGAGGCCACACACACTACTGAGCCTCATTTTGACTTGTTTTAAGGACATTACATCAAAGTTGGATAAGCCTGTAGAGTGTTTTTCCACTTTAATTTTGAGTGTGACTCCAAATCCAGACCTCCATGGGTTAATAAATTTGATTTCCATTGATAATTTTTGTGTGATTTTGTTGTCAGCACATTCAACTATGTAGAGAACAAAGTATTTAATAAGAATATTTCATTCATTCAGATCTAGGATGTGCTATTTTAGTGTTCCCTTTATTTTTTTGAGCAGTGTATATATAGCATCACATGTCCATTCTGCAACAAAGTCACTAGTATAGACAGGACCAGCACACTGTAGTCTAGTCAAAATGCAGTATTTACTCCATATGTGTGAATAAAGATACAAGGCTCAGCATATACTCATCATTAGCAAGCACAGGGAAACACAATAGACCTCCCGAACAGCCGTTTTCGGACTTAATCCATCATCAGGGGGACAGTCATCAAAAGTGCCATAGTGTTTTGCATCCTGGGAATGGGTAGCTCTGACTTTGTGTCTGGTCCAGAGGGCCTATATGCTCGCAACATATGTGCAATGGCGAAGGTGAGCATTGCGAGGCTATGGATGGCCCCTAAGGGCCCTACACTCCCCGCTCTTAAGGCACTAATAAACGACACTGTTTTTAAGGAACGATACATTTATATGAAACACAATGCCTCCGCTAAATTTGAAAGAATTTGGTCTCCATGGCTGGAATCCATATACTCCGTCCCAGACCCTACAACTTAATGGTGATAGGGTTACTAACAGGTCCTGGATTTGCCAAGTTATGATCTTCTAGGGCCATAGGCTTCCCTCTCACCCAATGGGTTGTGAATGAGAGAGTGGCTCTGTGCCCATCTGGACAGGGTAGGATTTAGAGTGCTAGTATCCCCCAATGCGTCCTCTTCCCCATAATGTTTTTTGTCTCTGTTTTTTTAATTTTTTTTATTTCTGGGGTTCTCTGTGTTTGGTTTCTGATTGTTTTCTTCTCTTTTAAAGGGTTTTATTCGGACGGATTGTCCGTAAGAGTTATATTTGAGGGGGGGGGAAACAAAACAAAGTATAATGTGATTTCATGAATACTAGAGTGTACGGATAATGCAAAATAATGGTATATATAACTGTACATTCCTATGCGCCTATGAGCAAATTACATAGTTTGAAAATAAGTCGAAAGTGAATGCTGTTCCCCGATGAGGACATGTCATTACGTGTTTAATGTGTTCCTGTTATGCAATGTCTGTATGCAAACTACTCTCCTTCGAAATAAAAATACTTTATTTAAAAAAAAAAAAGTGCCATAGTGCCTTGTGCAAAAAATGCCTGTATAAAGTGCCAAAACCAAGCTCACTTGTGTGCTCTATTTAAGCACACCTAATGGCGCTTACCTGCCGCACCTGTGATCTCCACCACCGCCCCCCCCCCCCCCCCCGATGATCGTATCCACCACCCTGCCTGTCTGGGTCCCGCGCCGTTGGAACGCAGTGGTGCAATGTGAATTGGTACTTTGATGTGGCCACGCCCCTTCTCCACAAAGTGATGCCCCTAAATTTTTGATGGGCGCCTTCGGTACACACTGACTTTGCTTTACAATATGGGAGGGGGAGCACCAATGCACTTTCTGCCAAAATATCTAGTTCCATCTCTGGTGCAGTGTCTGGTATAGCTACACAGCCCAGCAGCACTGTCACCCCCTCCCTCCCCCTTGCAGCACTGTCACCCCCTCCCTCTCCCTTGCAGCACTGTCACCCCCCCCTCCCTCCCCCTCGCAGCACTTTTGTAGTGTCCAAATCAAGGCTGAGTTTTTATATTTAAATCATTAATAAGAACCTTAATTCCGATGGAACCCAGAAAAGCACAGGTAGGACCCCAATTTTGAAAAGTGAGGGGTCCCTGGGACCCACTTTTTTTTGGGATCATCGCGATCACTCCCTGGAGTGCTGAGGTGCCGGGAGCATAGCTCCCAGACCCCAGCGCCCTACGATCCCCCGTGAGTGGCGCACACTCCTGCAGCTTGGGGCGCTCGTACCGGCTGCCGTGGCTTGCCACCTCTGTAGTGCTCCGCTCACAACGGCACACACAGCGCTGCCGCAGGAGCTGATCTCCTGGCTGCAGTGGTTCCGCTCTTCCCCGGCACACCGGGGGGGGGTTCCCTCACTGCCGCGGTCGCCGGAGAGGTCCATACATTTTAAAGATGTCACCTAGCGCCAGTATTCACCACCGTTCAAAAGTTTGGGGCCACCAAGACAATTTCGTGTTTTCCATGAAAACTCAGTTATTTATCAAATGATTTGCACAATGAATAGAACATATAGTCAGGACATTGCCAGGGCTAGAAATAATGATTTTTATTTGAAATAATAATTTTCTCCTTCAGACTTTGCGTTCGTCAAAGAATGCTCCCTCTGCAGCAATTACAGCATTGCAGACCTTTGGCATTCTAGCTGTTCATTTGTTGAGGTATCTGAAGAAATTTCACCCCACGCTTCCTGAAGCTCCTCCCACAAGTTGGATTGTCTTGATGGGCACTTCTTGCGTATCATACGGTCAAGCTGCTCCCACAACAGCTCAGTGGGGTTGAGATCTGGTGACTGCGCTGGCCATTCCATTACAGACAGAATACCAGCTGCCGGCTTCTTCCATAAATAGGTCTTGTATAATTTGGAGGTGTGCTTTGGGTCATTGTCCTGTTGTAGGAGGAATTCCCTTTTACCTTGTACAAATCTCCCACTTTACCAGCACCAAAGCAGCTCCAGACCATCACATTACCTCCACCATGCTTGACAGATGACGTCAGGCACTCTTCCAGCATCTTTTCACTTGTTCCGAGTCTCACAAATGTTCTTCAGTGTGATCCAAACACCTCAAACTTCGATTCATCTGTCCATAACACTTTTCTCCAATCATCCTCTGTCCAATGTCTGTGTTATTTGGCCCATATGAATCTTTTCCTTTTTTTGGCGTTTTCTTTGCCACTCTGCCTAGAAGGCCAGCATCCCGGAGTCGCCTCTTCACTGTAGACGTTGACACTGGCGTTTTGCGGGTACCATTTAATGAAGCTGCCAGTTGAGGACCTGTGAGGCATCTATTTCTCAAACTAGAGACTCTAGTGTACTTGTCTTCTTGCTCAGTTGTGCACCAGGGCCTCCCACTTCTCTTTCTGCTCTGGTTAGAGCCTGTTTGTGCTGTTCTCTGAAGGTGTTATGAACCACAGGTAGTGGTTCATTCCTGTTTTCCGTATTTTATGTTTATAGTTGTCTTGCAGGCCAGGATTTCCCATTGCTCTGGTTTAAGAAGATTCTTGTTTGCTGCCAGTGGTGAGTCTGTGTAATTGCAGCTCGTTCCCATGTGTTCAGCCTCACCTGTCTGTTGATTGCACCTCTCAGTTGTGCAGCAGGGCAGCTGCACGACATAATTAATTAAGACTCAGTTATATTCTGGCTCAGTGCAATTCACAGACGCTGGTGATATTTCCAGGGTTCCAGAGTTCTGAGCTAGTCCCTGCCAGTTCCTGAGCTCCTGTCTAGCAGTGTCTGTCTAGCTGCTTCCAGTGCCAGTTCCTGAGTGTCAGTTCCTGTGTCTGATTCCGTGTACTACCATGAAGCATTCCTGTCCAGAAGTCCTGTGGCTTTGTCTGTGCCTGGTCGAATATCTAGCTTCTTGGTGTCCACAGGTCTGTCGTTTGGGACTCTGCCTGTCCTCCAGTTCTGAGAGTCTGTGTCGGCTACATTGGGGGTTCCTGTCCGTTTGCCAGTATTTGTACCGGTTCCGTGAGTAGCATCCGTCGGCCTAGGCCGCAGTATTCTTTGGTTATATTTAGTTACTGGTGTTTTGCAGAGGGTTCTGCTTATGCTGTCACCGTCGGTACGCAAAAGTATTGTGTCGTCGTGTGGAGAACATTTCCTTTGTTGTTCTTTTCCTTTGGCGGCGTGCCGCACATATATTTAGTTTTAGGGTAGTTAGTAGCCCCTAGCTTTCTGTTGTTTTAGTTAGAGGTCCCCTTGTTATTATCCTGTCTCGGTTCACGCCTTGTCTCACGCTAAGACCTGGGGGCATCGGAGTTGGGCAGACATAATCCGCCCTTCAAACGCGGCTGCCGTGGGCCCAAGAACCCATAGTTACTCAGGCGTGAACTGACCACACGGGTAAAACAACGGAGGTAGGGTGCTAGGGGCTATTTCCACACCACACCTTATTTCAACGTCACGTTCTGCTGCTCGGGACTCACTACGCAACATCTCCCTTGTTCTGAGCACCAGGAACCTAACATTATCACCAGCCATACCACAAAAAAAAACAAACTTTTTTTGGCCCAGTCCAGTGTCTAGTCTAGAATCCAGTCCTGTCAAAAATCCAGTCCTGTCTAAAACTCAGTGTGCAGAGCAGAATCCAGTCCGGTGTTTAGAATCCAGTCCTGTCTAAAACTCAGTGTGCAGAATCCAGTCCGGTGTTTAAAAATCCAGCCCAGTCTTGTCTTGTCTAGTTTAAAAGTCCAGTCTAATCTTGTCTTACAATCTTGTCTTACAATCTTGTCTTACAATCTTGTCTTGTCTAGTTTGAAATCCTCCTATGCAAGCCCTGCAAGCATCTCTCAGCCCTGAACTCTGCTTTCAGTGCTTTGAAACCTGAGTGGCTGGAAGTTTTGCAGCAATCCTTAAGGCAACTGCAAACCTTCTGACCAAAATTTTGCTTACTTTGCCAGAAGTTGTTGAGAGTTCATCCTATAAAGAGACTCTTGCTCACAGTATGGTGACAAGTGAATCCTCAGGTTTAATTAAAGAGAAAAGATTTAAAAGTTTTCTGCGGCCCAGGCTCTCAGAAGAGGAGCGTCTGCGTCGCAGAAACTTAGATTTATGCCTATATTGTGGTGGTTTAGGCCACTATTTGCAGACCTGTGAGTTGCGCAAGCCAAAGTGTGGCGACAAGTCTTGCCCTCTGGCCAAGTTGAGTCAGGATACTAGACCTACTCCTGTCTCTACTGTGGCAGAGGTGCTTGTCACACAACCCACACTAAAAAGCACCCTGTCCTATAATTGGGGTCCTTGGGCTAGGGAGCCCCATTATAAATTCAGGAACCAAAGGAGAATGTTTCTCTCCTCTCTTGATTTTCCTGTGGAAGCAGAGTTGCAAACCCCTGGAGTGGTGCCCGATGCCCGGGGTCCTGGAGCGGTTCCCGGTACCCAGAGTCCTGGAGCGGTTCCCGGTGCCCAGAGTCCTGGAGCGGTACCCAGAGTCCTGGAGCGGTACCCGGTGCCCAGAGTCCTGGAGCGGTACCCGGTGCCCAGAGTCCTGGAGCGGTACACGGTGCCCAGAGTCCTGGAGCGGTACCCGGTGCCCAGAGTACCCGATGCTCTAGGTTATAGAGGGACATCAAATATTATAGCTCAGGTGTCAATACCAGAAGGGGTCTCAGAAGCTGTTACCCCAGGTAAGGACTTGAAAAGCGCAACCCCAGAAAGGGTATCTAAAGCCTTAGTTCCAGAAGGGAACTCGAAAAGCAAAACTCCAGAAGGGATCTTTGAAGTAATATCCCCAAGTGGGGTCTCGAGAAACGCAGCCCCTAAGAAGGGTCTAGAGGTCGCTTCCCCAGGAAAAGACTTAAGAGGCATAGCGTTAGTGGAGGTTCTGAAGGTTATAGCTTCAGCAAAAGTCCCGGAAGTCATAGTCCCGGGAGAAGTTTCGATAATTATCAACTCAGAGAGGGAGGCCGACGGCCCGGTCCCAGTAAAAGAATCCGAGGTGCTGACCGCAGCGGGGTTCCCGAAGGCCACTGCCTCGGGTGGGGTTCCCAAAGGCCACTGCCCCGGGTGGGGTTCCCAAAGGCCACTGCCCCGGGTGGGCTTCCCAAAGGCCACTGCCCCAGGTGGGGTTCCCAAAGGCCACTTCCCTGGGTGGGGTTCCCAAAGGCCACTGCCCCGGGTGGGGTTCCCAAAGGCCACTGCCCCGGGTGGGGTGCCCAAAGGCCACTGCCCCGGGTGGGGTGCCCAAAGGCCACTGCCCCGGGTGGGGTGCCCAAAGGCCACTGCCCCGGGTGGGGTTCCCAAAGGCCACTGCCCCGGGTGGGGTTCCCAAAGGCCACTGCCCCGGGTGGGGTTCAGAAAGTGTCTCAGCCCATTGCTTTGACTACAGGATGTGCTTTTCTGTCATCTTCTAAAGTTTCGGTACCTAGGGGAATGCAACCAATCTATGGTCTGTTCTCAGATTCCGAAACTGATGAAGTTTCTTATATGCCGGGGCACTCTGGTAGGAGACGGAAGAAGCATCTGATTGCTCGACCTATATGTTTTGAAGAATGTTTTGAGCCAGAGATTTCTTCCTTTCCTGGTGTCGCCAAGCAAGCACAGGGTAAAAAGAAAAAGAAATATTGTTGACTCTTGCCTTGCGGTGTATATAAAAAAAAGATTTTTTTTCCTTGTCTTGTGTCCAGTGGCCACTGTCAAGAGGGGGGCACTGTTACAAGCTGTTGCCACAGCTTGGGGTAAATTTACTAAGTTGGGAGATTTTTAGAACTGGTGATGTTGCCCATGGCAACCAATCAAATTCTATTTACCATTTATCAAGCTGCTTCTAGCAGATAGTAGATATAACCTGATTGGTTGCTATAGGCAACATCACCAGTTGGTAAAATCTCCCACCTTAGTAAATTGACCCCCTTGTTTCTGTTTCTTGTCTTTGTCTGTTTGTTCCAGTATCAGGTTTATTAATGTATACCTTGTTTTAGAAAGTGAATTTTGGGGTCCTTTGACCCCTCCTCAAGGGGGGGGGGGGTAATGTTATGAGCCACGGATGTGGCTCATTCCTGTTTTGCATTTTGGATATGTATTTTATGTTATACTTCTGTTTATGTTCCCCGTGGGTGTCATGGGGTGTTCGGAGCTCACCCTTAAGGAGAGGGTACTGTTATGAACCACAGGTAGTGGTTCATTCCTGTTTTCCGTATTTTATGTTTGTCTTGCAGGCCAGGATTTCCCGTTGCTCTGGTTTAAGAAGATTCTTGTTTGCTGCCAGTGGTGAGTGTGTGTAATTGCAGCTTGTTCCCATGTGTTCAGCCTCACCTGTCTGTTGATTGCACCTCTCAGTTGTGCAGCAAGGCAGCTACATGACAATTAAGACTCTCTGTTATATTCTGGCTCAGTGCAATTCACAGACGCTGGTGATATTTCCAGGGTTACAGAGTTCTTGAGTTCTGAGCTAGTCCCTGCCAGTTCCTGAGCTCCTGTCTAGCAGTGTCTGTCTAGCTGCTTCCAGTGCCAGTTCCTGAGTGTCAGTTCCTGTGTCGGTTCCTGTGTCTGATTCCGTGTACTACCATGAAGCATTCCTGTCCAGAAGTCCTGTGGCTTTGTCTGTGCCTGGTCGAATATCTGGCTTCTTGGTGTCCACCGGTCTGTCATTTGGGACTCTGCCTGTCCTCCAGTTCTGAGAATCTGTGTTGGCTACATTGGGGGTTCCTGTCCGTTTGCCAGTATTTGTACCGGTTCCGTGAGTAGCGGCTTTGCCGCATCCATTGGCCTAGGCCGCAGTATTCTTTGGTTATATTTAGTTACTGGTGTTTTGCAGAGGGTTCTGCTTATACTGTCACCGCCGGTACGCAAAAGTATTGTGTCGGCGTGTGGACAGCATTTCCTTTGTTGTTCTTTTCCTTTGGCGGCGTGCCGCACATATATTTAGTTTTAGGGTAGTTAGTAGCCCCTAGCTTTCTGTTTTAGTTAGAGGTCCCCTTGTTATTATCCTGTCTCGGTTCACGCCTTGTCTCACACTAAGACCTGGGGGCATCGGAGTTGGGCAGACATAATCCGCCCTTCAAACGCGGCTGCCGTGGGCCAAAGAAACCATAGTCACTCAGGCGTGAACTGACCACACGGGTAAAACAATGGATGTAGGGTGCTAGGGGCTATTTCCACACCACACCTTATTTCAACGTCACGTTCTGGTGCTCAGGACTCACTACGCGACATCTCCCTTGTTCTGAGCACCAGGAACCTAACAGAAGGGAGTAGTACACACCGTTGTAGGAAATGTTCAGTTTCTTGGCAATTTCTTGCATTGAAATAATCTTCATTTCTAAGAACAATAATAGACTGTCGAGTTTCACATGAAAGTTGTCTTTTTCTTGCTATTTTGAGAGTATAATCAAACCCACGAATGTGATGTTCCAGATACTCAACTAGCTTAAAGGAAGGCCAGTGTTATAGCTTCTCTAACGAGCAAACCCATTTTCAGCTGTGCTAACATGATTGCACAAGGGTTTTAAAGGATTTTCTAAACATCCATTAGTCTTCTACCGCGATTAGAAAACACAATGTAACATTTGAACACTGGAGAGATGGTTGCTGGAAATGTGCCTCTATACAACTCTGTAGATATTCCATTAAAAACCAGACGTTTGCAGCTAATATAGTCATTTAACACATTAACAATGTATAGAGTGTATTTCTGATTAAATTTAATGTTACCTTCATTGAAAAAAAAAGTGCCTTTCCTTCAAAAAAATAAAATAAAAATAAAAAAAAAGGAAATTTCTAAGTGACCACAAACTTTTGAACGGTAGTGTATGATCCGGTGCATCTGAAGATGTGAACCGGACCACTACCTCAGGAGATCCAATTGAAATGTTCTGGCATGGAACCTTCCGTACTAGAGCGGATCCTGGAGCGTCCTTGCCTTGTCCTCTGGGAGGAACACTTTCTGAGCCACTGTATCCAGAAACAGCCACTGAGTAGGCTCCTGTTCCTGGGAATGTTCCTCAGAAGTAGGGACTTCTGTACATTGAGGATCCACCCATGATGTGACAGAAGCTGAATAGTGCGGCCTATATTGAGCAATAGGATCTCTCTGGATCTCACCTTTATCAAGAGCTCGCCTAGGTAAGGGACAATATTGATCACCTGGACTCGGAGCTGGAACATCACCTTTGTGAAGACCCTTGGAGCTGTGGCCAGGCCGAAGGGTAGCGCCTGGAACTGGTCGTGATCGTTCAGCAGGGCAAATCGCAGGTAGGCCTGATGGGGTGGCCAAATCGGGATATGGAGATGATCATCCTTTATATCAAGTAAGACCATGAACTCGCGTTCTTCCAGACCCGCAATCACTGCTCACAAGGATTCCATCTTGAACCCTTTCCCTGTTGTTGTAGTGGCACTGGAACAATGACTTGGGACTGGGCCTACTTTAGTTGCGGCGGCTGGGAGCTGCTTTCAGTGGGTCCTTGGGCGTGTGTGGCTTCCGGAGGTCGGGGGCCGGGTGCTGTGGTGGGTAGTTGCTGCAGCAGAGCCCTCTGGCGGTGACTCAGTCTCAGGAAGTCGGGGGCGGAGCTGGGTTAGCTAAAGTGCTGCAGCTGAGAATGGCCCCAGTGCTGGGGGTGGCCATGTTGGAGACCTGAGATCTGCCAATGAAATCCACACTCTGTATCCAGCCAATCCAGTGTAGTCTTCCCTTATAAAGGGGTGCTGGCTCAGGGAGAGAGTGCCAGTGCTTCAAGTTACTTTCCTGTGAAAGGTGCTCCAGCTCTATGCTCCCAGGCTGCTCCTGGTTCCCCAGTTTCGGTTGCTATCATCTGTCCATGACCTATCACTGCTGCAGTCCTGTCACTTAACCCGTCGCCACTCATGGAGGCACTCACGGGGCTCCCGGTCCTTAAGGGGCTTAGGGTGCTAAACAGTGGTTCCTGTGAGCGTCTCGCAAGCTCAAACCACAGTCTTCACTTCTTCCAGATCAGAGTTTTTCTGCATCACTTTCCAAGCCCAAGCCACAGTCTTCATTTCTTCAAAGTCAGAGTTTATCAGCCTCATCTACAAGCCACAGTCTTTCAGTTCTTGAAAAACCAAGTCCTCTTCAGCCTCGTTTACCAGTCACAAGCCACAGTCTTTCAGTTCTTCAAAAACCCAGTCTCCTTCAGCCTTGTCTACCAACGACAAACCACAGTCTTTCAGTTCCTCAATACCGGTGATCTTCAGCTCCATTCCTCACCTCGTTCAATCACAGACTTCAGTTCATTATTCCGTGTCTTTCAATTCCTCAAGTATCAGTGTACAGTTGTTTCTTCATTAGAAACACCATTATCCTTCTACAGAGTTCTCATTCTTTTTATGCCCTCCAGCCAACTCTAACACCCACTAGTCCTCCACTTCATGAGGAAGAACTTCATTCAACCTCCTCGTCTACTTCCTACACAGTCAGCTGTCCTCCCAGCCCAAGGTCGATTGTCGGAACCCCAATCTCCGCCGAGCATGACAACGCAGTCAAGATCCCCTTAGGGTTGGGGGGGGCACCATCATGCTGAGGCCCTAGTGGAAGCTGAACTGGTGCTTTGTTACCGAGAACCTGTGGCAGCTGGTCTGGTCTCTGGTGCCTCTCGCCGTGTTTGAGGTGCCTCCGGCTCTTGATCTGAACCTGGCAGTCGGAAAGGAGTGGGTAGACCTCCCTGGGTGGGAACGGCTAGCCAGTGGGGCCCCAGAGGGGAGAAACGTGGATTTACCCACAGTAACCTTTGAAATCCATGTATCCAACTCAACCCCGAATAGCCAGTCCCCTGAGAAAGGAAGAGACTCCACACTCTGCGCTTGGAATCTGCATCCGCTATCCACTGACGCAGCCACAAAGTTCTGCGCGCCGACACTGCCATAGCAGTAGTCCTAGCGTTAATCGCGCCTATCTCCTTGAGAGAGTCACACAGGAGGCGTGCAGTGTCCTGAATGTGTTTTATAAGAGTCACCAGGGACGTATATCTCCAGCAAGGCTTTCTTGAATTTGAGTCGCCCATGTATGAATGGCATGTGTCATCCGGCAACCCGCTATGACAGGTCTTTGTGATACACCAGCCGCTGTGTAAATAGACTTTAGTGTAGTCTCTATCTTCCTATCCCCAGGGTCCTTTAATGCAGAGGAGCCAGGGACTGGTAATAGCACTTTCTTTGATAGGCGAGAGACTGATAAGTCTACTGCCGGGGGCTCTCCCCAGTGTTTCCTGCCTTCTGGAGTAAATGGGAAAGTGTGCAGAAACCGATTTGTCACCTGGTATTTTTTATCAGGATTTTTCCAGGTTAACTTAAACATGTCATCTAGTTCCTTAGAATCGGGGAAAGTGACACTAGTTTCTTTTTCTGTGCTAAGAAAAACGACTGCTGTACTGCAGCGTCTTCCAAAAGGGACTTTTACCACATCCCTGATAGCAAGTATAAGGGGCTCAATACCCTGTGCAGAAGGTGAATCCTCTGTAATAGGATCCCATTCCTCCCCCTCCTCTACCTCGTCCTCAGATTCTGAGAGTAAATCAGACAGACCACGCTTATGTGGCCCTGAACTAGGGAGAAGGGGCTGTTTATCCTCTGCCGTTGCAGCTAGGTCTGCTACAGCCTGCTGCCGTTGTTGTGTCTTTTGCTTATTAGCAGTGAGCTGGGATGACATGTCTGTCACCATGGTTTTTATGGCACTGAGCCAGGATGGCTCCTGACCCTCCTCACTAACTTGGGAGGATTGGCTGCATTGTTCACGAGAGGGAACCAGCCCGCAGAGGGAGAGAATCTGGTGTGACATACACTGCATAATTGGTGTTTTACCATGTTTACAGTAGACAAACACACACACACAGACAAGTATATTGAATGTAAGCTCTCACGAGTAGGGCCCTCTTCCCTCATGTGCTTATACTTTTCTTACTTTAATAATCCTCAACTGCCCAGATCCCACAGTTTTTACTCCCCCGGTTTGTACTCTCCACTCTTCTCCCCTCCCGGCATTGTGAGGGGTGTGTGGCGTGCTGTGATTGTGTTTGGTAAGGCGGAATGCCCTGCGGTACCAACAACCTCTCAGGACGGTGGTCCTGCAGCGGGGAAGCGGCTCTGACACCTGGAGAGACTGGAAACCCCCCACCCCCCCATACTCCCTCAGTGCAGGTATACTGTTATACTGTCACCCAAACAGTATACCGACAATAACGTTTAAAATAAACTAAATAAAAACTTCTGGAGCTCCAGAGTGGCATCCTCTCCTGGGGGCACATTGTTATAAACTGGATGTAGGAGGGGGCATAGAGGGGAGGAGCCAGCACACCCAGTGGAAAATATTTAAAGTGCACCAGCTCCTTTGGACCCCATCTATACCCCATTGCAATAAGTTCCCAATATCCCTTGTGGATGTTAGAGAAAAAATAAATAAAGAGTGGTTTAAATATAGACCGGCGTGTGCTAATAGAGACACTCTCAGGGCATGTAATACCATAGACAGAGGTACTGCTAGTGACACACAGTGACATGATGTGAGGGGAGAGCAGGAGTATAATAGGGGCTGATGTCTCCTGATGTATGAGATATACCAGAGAGTGTGGGGAGAAGACTGGTCAGATCTCTGGGCTGGTAACACAGTGACATGATGTGAGGAGAAGAGCAGGAGTATAATAGGGGATGATGGCTCCTGATGTATGAGATACACCAGAGAGTGTGGGGAGGAGACTGGTCAGATCTCTGGGCTGGTAACACAGTGACATGATGTGAGGGGGAGAGCAGGAGTATAATAGGGGCTGATGGCTCCTGATGTATGAGATACACCAGAGAGTGTTGGGAGGAGACTGGTCAGATCTCTGGGCTGGTAACACACAGTGACATGATGTGAGGGGGAGAGCAGGAGTATAATAGGGGCTGATGGCTCCTGATGTACGAGATACACCAGAGAGTGTGGGGAGGAGACTGGTCAGATCTCTGGGCTGGTAACACACAGTGACATGATGTGAGGGGAGAGCAGGAGTATAATAGGGGCTGATGTCTCCTGATGTATGAAATACACTAGAGAGTGTGGGGAGGAGACTGGTCAGATCTCTGGGCTGGTAACACACAGTGACATGATGTGAGGGGGAGAGCAGGAGTATAATAGGGGCTGATGTCTCCTGATGTATGAGATACACCAGAGAGTGTGGGGAGGAGACTGGTCAGATCTCTGGGCTGGTAACACACAGTGACATGATGTGAGGGGAGAGCAGGAGTATAATAGGGGCTGATGTCTCCTGATGTATGAGATACACCAGAGAGTGTGGGGAGGAGACTGGTCAGATCTCTGGGCTGGTAACACACAGTGACATGATGTGAGGGAGAGAGCAGGAGTATAATAGGGGCTGATGCCTCCTGATGTATGAGATACACCAGAGAGTGTGGGGAGGAGACTGGTCAGATATCTGGGCTGGTAACACACAGTGACATGATGTGAGGGGGAGAGCAGGAGTATAATAGGGGCTGATGGCTCCTGATGTATGAGATACACCAGAGAGTGTGGGGAGGAGACTGGTCAG
The DNA here is from genome assembly GCF_028390025.1 of Pseudophryne corroboree. Classification (NCBI taxonomy): domain Eukaryota; kingdom Metazoa; phylum Chordata; class Amphibia; order Anura; family Myobatrachidae; genus Pseudophryne; species Pseudophryne corroboree. The sequence continues at coordinate 58,605 of NW_026967514.1, read as the reverse complement.
ATCTCTGGGCTAGTGACACACAGTGACATGATGTGAGGGGGAGAGCAGGAGTATAATAGGGGCTGATGGCTCCTGATGTATGAGATACACCAGAGAGTGTTGGGAGGAGACTGGTCAGATCTCTGGGCTGGTAACACACAGTGACATGATGTGAGGGGGAGAGCAGGAGTATAATAGGGGCTGATGTCTCCTGATGTATGAGATATACCAGAGAGTGTGGGGAGAAGACTGGTCAGATCTCTGGGCTGGTAACACAGTGACATGATGTGAGGAGAAGAGCAGGAGTATAATAGGGGATGATGGCTCCTGATGTATGAGATACACCAGAGAGTGTGGGGAGGAGACTGGTCAGATCTCTGGGCTGGTAACACAGTGACATGATGTGAGGGGGAGAGCAGGAGTATAATAGGGGCTGATGGCTCCTGATGTATGAGATACACCAGAGAGTGTTGGGAGGAGACTGGTCAGATCTCTGGGCTGGTAACACACAGTGACATGATGTGAGGGGGAGAGCAGGAGTATAATAGGGGCTGATGGCTCCTGATGTACGAGATACACCAGAGAGTGTGGGGAGGAGACTGGTCAGATCTCTGGGCTGGTAACACACAGTGACATGATGTGAGGGGAGAGCAGGAGTATAATAGGGGCTGATGTCTCCTGATGTATGAGATACACTAGAGAATGTGGGGAGGAGACTGGTCAGATCTCTGGGCTGGTAACACACAGTGACATGATGTGAGGGGGAGAGCAGGAGTATAATAGGGGCTGATGTCTCCTGATGTATGAGATACACCAGAGAGTGTGGGGAGGAGACTGGTCAGATCTCTGGGCTGGTAACACACAGTGACATGATGTGAGGGGAGAGCAGGAGTATAATAGGGGCTGATGTCTCCTGATGTATGAGATACACCAGAGAGTGTGGGGAGGAGACTGGTCAGATCTCTGGGCTGGTAACACACAGTGACATGATGTGAGGGAGAGAGCAGGAGTATAATAGGGGCTGATGCCTCCTGATGTATGAGATACACCAGAGAGTGTGGGGAGGAGACTGGTCAGATATCTGGGCTGGTAACACACAGTGACATGATGTGAGGGGGAGAGCAGGAGTATAATAGGGGCTGATGGCTCCTGATGTATGAGATACACCAGAGAGTGTTGGGAGGAGACTGGTCAGATCTCTGGGCTGGTAACACACAGTGACATGATGTGAGGGGGAGAGCAGGAGTATAATAGGGGCTGATGGCTCCTGATGTACGAGATACACCAGAGAGTGTGGGGAGGAGACTGGTCAGATCTCTGGGCTGGTAACACACAGTGACATGATGTGAGGGGAGAGCAGGAGTATAATAGGGGCTGATGTCTCCTGATGTATGAGATACACTAGAGAGTGTGGGGAGGAGACTGGTCAGATCTCTGGGCTGGTAACACACAGTGACATGATGTGAGGGGGAGAGCAGGAGTATAATAGGGGCTGATGTCTCCTGATGTATGAGATACACCAGAGAGTGTGGGGAGGAGACTGGTCAGATCTCTGGGCTGGTAACACACAGTGACATGATGTGAGGGGAGAGCAGGAGTATAATAGGGGCTGATGTCTCCTGATGTATGAGATACACCAGAGAGTGTGGGGAGGAGACTGGTCAGATCTCTGGGCTGGTAACACACAGTGACATGATGTGAGGGGAGAACAGGAGTATAATAGGGGCTGATGGCTCCTGATGTATGAGATACACCAGAGTGTGGGGGGAGGAGACTGGTCAGATCTCTGGCCTGGTAACACACAGTGACATGATGTGAGGGGAGAGCAGGAGTATAATAGGGGCTGATGTCTCCTGATGTATGAGATACACCAGAGAGTGTGGGCAGGAGACTGGTCAGATCTCTGGGCTGGTAACACACAGTGACATGATGTGAGGGGGAGAGCAGGACTATAATAGAGGCTGATGTCTCCTGATGTATGAGATACACCAGAGAGTGTGGGGAGGAGACTGGTCAGATCTCTGGGCTGGTAACACACAATGACATGATGTGAGGGGAGAGCAGGAGTATAATAGGGGCTGATGGCTCCTGATGTATGAGATACACCAGAGAGTGGGGGGAGGAAACTGGTCAGATCACAGGGCGGGTAACACACAGAGACATGATGTGAAGGGGGGAGCAGGAGTATAATAGGGGCTGATGTCTCCTGATGTATGAGATACACCAGAGAGTGTGGGGAGGAGACTGGTCAGATCTCTGGGCAGGTAACACACAGTGACATGATGTGAGGGGAGAGCAGGAGTATAATAGGGGCTGATGGCTCCTGATGTATGAGATACACCAGAGAGTGTGGGGAGGAGACTGGTCAGATCTCTGGGCTGGTAACACACAGTGACATGATGTGAGGGGAGAGCAGGAGTATAATAGGGGCTGATGGCTCCTGATGTATGAGATACACCAGAGAGTGTGGGGAGGAGACTGGTCAGATCTCTGGGCTAGTGACACACAGTGACATGATGTGAGGGGGAGAGCAGGAGTATAATAGGGGCTGATGTCTCCTGATGTATGAGATACACCAGAGAGTGTGGGGAGGAGACTGGTCAGATCTCTGGGCTGGTAACACACAGTGACATGATGTGAGGGGAGAGCAGGAGTATAATAGGGGCTGATGGCTCCTGATGTATGAGATACACCAGAGAGTGTGGGGAGGAGACTGGTCAGATCTCTGGGCTGGTAAAACACAGTGACATGATGTGAGAGGAGAGCAGGAATATAATAGGGGCTGATGGCTCCTGATGTATGAGATACACCAGAGAGTGTGGGGAGGAGACTGGTCAGATCTCTGAGCTGGTAACACACAGTGACATGATGTGAGGAGGAGAGCAGGAGTATAATAGGGGCTGATGACTCCTGATGTATGAGATAAACCAGAGAGTGTGGGGAGGAGACTGGTCAGATCTCTGGGCTGGTAACACACAGTGACATGATGTGAGGGGGAGAGCAGGAGTATAATAGGGGCTGATGGCTCCTGATGTATGAGATACACCAGAGAGTGTGGGGAGGAGACTGGTCAGATATCTGGGCTGGTAACACACAGTGGCATGATGTGAGGGGAGAGCAGGAGTATAATAGGGGCTGATGGCTCCTCATGTATGAGATACACCAGAGAGTGTGGGGAGGAGACTGGTCAGATATCAGGGCTGGTAACACACAGTGACATGATGTGAGTGGGAGAGCAGGAGTATAATAGGGGCTGATGGCTGCTGATGTATGAGATACACCAGAGAGTGTGGGGAGGAGACTGGTCAGATCTCTGGGCTGGTAACACACAGTGACATGATGTGAGGGGGAGAGCAGGAGTATAATAAGGGCTATGGCTCCTGATGTATGAGATACACCAGAGAGTGTGGGGAGGAGACTGGTCAGATCTCTGGGCTGGTAACACACAGTGACATGATGTGAGGGGGAGAGCAGGAGTATAATAGGGGCTGATGGCTCCTGATGTATGAGATACACTAGAGAGTGTGGGGAGGAGACTGGTCAGATCTCTGGGCTGGTAACACACAGTGACATGATGTGAGGGGGAGAGCAGGAGTATAATAGGGGCTGATGGCTCCTGATGTATGAGATACACCAGAGAGTGTGGGGAGGAGACTGGTCAGATCTCTGGGCTGGTAACACACAGTGACATGATGTGAGGGGGGAGCAGGAGTATAATAGGGGCTGATGGCTCCTGATGTATGAGATACACCAGAGAGTGTGGGGAGGAGACTGGTCAGATATCAGGGCTGGTAACACCCAGTGACATGATGTGAGGGGGAGAACAGGAGTATAATAGGGGCTGATGGCTCCGGCTGTATGAGATACACCAGAGAGTGTGGGGAGGAGACTGGTCAGATCTCTGGGCTGGTAACACACAGTGACATGATGTGAGGGGGAGAGCAGGAGTATAATAGGGGCTGATGGCTCCTGATGTATGAGATACACCAGAGAGTGTGGGGAGGAGACTGGTCAGATCTCTGGGCTGGTAACACACAGTGGCATGATGTGAGGGGGGAGCAGGAGTATAATAGGGGCTGATGGCTCCTGATGTATGAGATACACCAGAGAGTGTGGGGAGGAGACTGGTCAGATCTCTGGGCTGGTAACACACAGTGACATGATGTGAGGGGGAGAGCAGGAGTATAATAGGGGCTGATGGCTCCTGATGTATGAGATACACCAGAGAGTGTGGGGAGGAGACTGGTCAGATCTCTGGGCTGGTAACACACAGTGGCATGATGTGAGGGGGGAGCAGGAGTATAATAGGGGCTGATGGCTCCTGATGTATGAGATACACCAGAGAGTGTGGGGAGGAGACTGGTCAGATATCAGGGCTGGTAACACCCAGTGACATGATGTGAGGGGGAGAACAGGAGTATAATAGGGGCTGATGGCTCCGGCTGTATGAGATACACCAGAGAGTGTGGGGAGGAGACTGGTCAGATCTCTGGGCTGGTAACACACAGTGACATGATGTGAGAGGAGAGCAGGAGTATAATAGGGGCTGATGGCTCCTCATGTATGAGATACACCAGAGAGTGTGGGGAGGAGACTGGTCAGATATCAGGGCTGGTAACACACAGTGACATGATGTGAGGGGGAGAACAGGAGTATAATAGGGGCTGATGGCTCCGGCTGTATGAGATACACCAGAGAGTGTGGGGAGGAGACTGGTCAGATCTCTGGGCTGGTAATACACAGTGACATGATGTGAGGGGGAAAGCAGGAGTATAATAGGGGCTGATGTCTCCTGATGTATGAGATACACCAGAGAGTGTGGGGAGGAGACTGGTCAGATCTCTGGGCTGGTAACACACAGTGACATGATGTGAGGGGGAGAGCAGGAGTATAATAGGGGCTGATGGCTCCTGATGTATGAGATACACCAAAGAGTGTGGGGAGGAGACTGGTCAGATCTCTGGGCTGGTAACACACAGTGACATGATGTGAGGGGGGAGCAGGAGTATAATAGGGGCTGATGGCTCCTGATGTATGAGATACACCAGAGAGTGTGGGGAGGAGACTGGTCAGATATCAGGGCTGGTAACACCCAGTGACATGATGTGAGGGGGAGAACAGGAGTATAATAGGGGCTGATGGCTCCGGCTGTATGAGATACACCAGAGAGTGTGGGGAGGAGACTGGTCAGATCTCTGGGCTGGTAACACACAGTGACATGATGTGAGGGGGAGAGCAGGAGTATAATAGGGGCTGATGGCTCCTGATGTATGAGATACACCAGAGAGTGTGGGGAGGAGACTGGTCAGATCTCTGGGCTGGTAACACACAGTGGCATGATGTGAGGGGGGAGCAGGAGTATAATAGGGGCTGATGGCTCCTGATGTATGAGATACACCAGAGAGTGTGGGGAGGAGACTGGTCAGATATCAGGGCTGGTAACACCCAGTGACATGATGTGAGGGGGAGAACAGGAGTATAATAGGGGCTGATGGCTCCGGCTGTATGAGATACACCAGAGAGTGTGGGGAGGAGACTGGTCAGATCTCTGGGCTGGTAACACACAGTGACATGATGTGAGGGGTAGAGCAGGAATATAAAAGGGGCTGATGGCTCCTGATGTATGAGATACACCAGAGTGTGGGGGGAGGAGACTGGTCAGAACTCTGGGCTGGTAACACACAGTGACATGATGTGAGGGGGAGAGCAGGAGTATAATAGGGGCTGATGTCTCCTGATGTATGAGATACAACAGAGAGTGTGGGGAGGAGACTGGTCAGATCTCTGGGCTGGTTACACACAGTGATATGATGTGAGGAGGAGAGCAGGAGTATAATAGGGGCTGATGTCTCCTGATGTATGAGATACACCAGAGAGTGTGGGGAGGAGACTGGTCACATCTCTGGGCTGGTAACACACAGTGACATGATGTGAGGGGAGAGCAGGAGTATAATAGGGGCTGATGGCTCCTGATGTATGAGATACACCAGAGAGTGTGGGGAGGAGACTGGTCAGATCTCTGGGCTGGTAACACAGTGACATGATGTGAGGGGGAGAGCAGGAGTATGATAGGGGTTGATGGCTCCTGATGTATGAGATACACCAGAGAGTGTGGGGAGGAGACTGGTCAGATCTCTGGGCTGGTAACACACAGTGGCATGATGTGAGGGGGAGAGCAGGAGTATAATAGGGGCTGATGGCTCCTGATGTATGAAATACACCAGAGAGTGTGGGGAGGAGACTGGTCAGATCTCTGGGCTGGTAACACACAGTGACATGATGTGAGGAAGAGAGCAGGAGTATAATAGGGGCTGATGGCTCCTGATGTATGAGATACACCAGAGTGTGGGGGGAGGAGACTGGTCAGATCTCTGGGCTGGTAACACACAGTGACATGATGTGAGGGGGAGAGCAGGAGTATAATAGGGGCTGATGGCTCCTGATGTATGAGATACATCAGAGAGTGTGGGGAGGAGACTGGTCAGATCTCTGGGCTGGTAACACACAGTGACATGATGTGAGGGGGAGAGCAGGAGTATAATAGGGGCTGATGGCTCCTGACTCCCCCACTGGGAAAATACATATTCCTCATTAGTCTGTACTGACAGAGGAGGGTGTAGGATAAGAGATTGCTGTAGTGACTGAGCAAGGAGAATATGTGACTTCTGTAATAAGTGTTTATTACTCACCTGTGCTGATATCTGTAGGGATCTCCTCCTCCTTACACTGCTGATCACCTCTCACATACGTCTCTTCTTCTCCCTCTGTATCTTCTACCTTTATAACAGTTAGATACATCTCTTCTTCTTCATCTGTATCTTCTGCCTTTATAATAGTTAGATACGTCTCTTCTTCTCCCTCTATATTTTCTGTTTTAATATCAGACACACGTTCTACCTAAAAAAAAAAAGCAAAAAAACGAGATTTTACTGTTAAATCTTTCTGCGAGGTACACTGGGTTCCACAGGGAATAACATTGGGGTGTAGAGTATGATCTTGATCCGAGCCACCAACAGGATAAAAGCTTTGACCGTTCCCAGAATGCATAGTGCCGCCTCCTCTATAACCCCGCCTCCGTACACAGGAGTTCAGTTTTTGTTAACCAGTCCAATGCAGTAGCAGGTAAAAGAGATGACAATCATTAATAGCCACATACACCACATCTCACGACAGGAGAAGGTGTCAGCGGCTAATGCCATACCAACCAAAAGAAGCCAAGTGCGTCAGGGTGGGCGCCCTGGGGAAACCCAGTGTACCTCGCAGAAAGATTTAACAACTGTAAGTTCTTACCATAAATCTTGTTTTCTGCTGCGGAGTACACTGGGTTCCACAGGGAACAACATCGGGGATGTCCTAAAGCAGTTCCTCATGGGAGGGGATGCACTGTAGCGGGCACAAGAACCCGACGTCCAAAGGAAGCATCCTGGGAGGCGGAAGTATCGAAGGCATAGAACCTTACGAACGTGTTCAAGGGTTGCACCACGGCGGGCCGCCCAAGAAGGTCCAACAAACAGAATAGAATGGGCATTGATAGTGGCAGGAGCTGGACGACCAGCCTGTACATAAGCATGTGCAATCACCATTCTAATCCATCTGGCCAAGGTCTGCTTGTGAGCAGGACAGCCACATTTGTGAAAACCAAACAGTACAAAGAGAGAATCAGACTTCCGAATGGAGGCAGTTCTCTTCACATGGATACGTACCACATCCAAAGACCACTCTTTGGAAGACAATTCAGGAGAGGCAAAGGCAGGAACCACAATCTCCTGATTAAGGTGGAAAGAAAAACCACCTTAGGTAGGTACCCAGGACGTGTTCTAAGAACCGCCCGTTCACGGTGAAAAATCAGATATGGGGGACCTACAAGACAAGGCACCCAAATCCGAAACCCGTCTAGCAGTGGCAATAGCCAGCAAAAACTATACCTTAAGAGAAAGCCACTTAAGGTCTGCAGATTCAAGAGGCTCAAAGGGAGACCCTTGTAACGCCTCCAGAACAACCGACAAGTCCCAAGGAGCCACATGCGGGACGTAAGGAGGTTGATTCTGCAACACACCCTGAGTGAATGTATGAACATCAGGTAGAGTCGCAATTTTCCTCTGCAACCAAACCGACAAGGTAAAAATATAAACCTTGGAGGCGGCTAGACGAAGCCCCAAGTCCAGGCCCTGTTGTAGAAAGGCCAAAAGTTTGGCGGTACTTCATTTGTAAGCATCATGATTGTTAGTGGTGCACCAAGCAAAGTAAGAATTCCAGACCCTATGATAAACCAGAGCAGAAGCCAGTTTCCAGGCCTTCAACATAGTTTGAATGACCGCCTCAGAAAATCCTTTGGCCCTCAGAATGGAAGCTCCAAGAGCCACGCCGTCAAAGCTAACCGGGCCAAATCCTGTTATACACAGGGGCCCTGAACGAGGAGATCTGGGCACTGTGGAAGAAGAAGGCAGGGCCGGCTCTAGGCATGTTCGAATAGAGCGGCCGCGCAGGGCGCCACCCTTAATGGGCGCCGCGCGCTGGCGCCGCCATATTCGAAGCGAGCCGGCCCTGTGTGTGTGTGCAGCGCGTTGTCCCCGCCGTCCGTGTGTGCGGCGTGCGCTGCGCGGCGCCGGTGTCTAACGTCAGACGCCGGCGCCGCGCATAGCGCACACAAGTGGCCGCCCGCCCACCCGCACTCGGATCCTCACTCTCCCGCCCGCCAGCACTCACGCCAGCACTCCTCCTCCCTCTCTCAGACTCAGCGCCTCAGGTATTTGGTGGGGGGGGTCAAACATTTATGGATCGCACTGTGGGGGCATTTATCTGGCACACTGGGGGCATATCTGGCTCTGTGGGGGCATTTCTGGCACTGTGGGGGGCATATCTGGCTCATTGGGGGCATATCTGGCTCACTGGGGGCATATCTGGCACACTGGGGGCATATCTGGCTCTGTGGGGGCATTTATCTGGCCCTGTGTGGGGGCATTTCTGGCAATGTGGGGGCATTTCTGGCACCGTGGGGGCATATCTGGCACACTGGGGGGATTATCTGGCACACTGGGGGGATTATCTGGCACACTGGGGGCATATCTGGCACACTGGGGGCATATCTGGCACACTGGGGGCATATCTGGCACACTGGGGGCATATCTGGCACACTGGGGGCATATCTGGCTCTGTGGGGGCATTTCTGGCACTGTGGGGGGCATATCTGGCTCATTGGGGGCATATCTGGCACACTGGGGGCATATCTGGCACACTGGGGGCATATCTGGCACACTGGGGGCATATCTGGCTCTACTGGGGGCATATCTGGCTCTACTGGGGGCATATCTGGCTCTACTGGGGGCATATCTGGCACACTGGGGGCATATCTGGCACACTGGGGGCATATCTGGCACACTGGGGGCATATCTGGCACACTGGGGGCATTTCTGGCACTGTGGGGGGCATATCTGGCTCATTGGGGGCATATCTGGCACACTGGGGGCATATCTGGCACACTGGGGGCATATCTGGCTATGTGGGGGCATTTATCTGGCCCTGTGTGGGGGCATTTCTGGCAATGTGGGGGCATTTCTGGCAATGTGGGGGCATTTCTGGCACGCTGGGGGGATTATCTGGCACACTGGGGGGATTATCTGGCACACTGGGGGGATTATCTGGCACACTGGGGGGATTATCTGGCACACTGGGGGGGATTATCTGGCACACTGGGGGCATTTCTGGCACACTGGGGGCATATCTGGCACACTGGGGGCATATTTGGCACACTGGGGGCATATCTGGCTCTGTGGGGGCATTTATCTGGCCCTGTGTGGGGGCATATCTGGCACACTGGGGACATATCTGGCACACTGGGGGCATATCTGGCACACTGGGGGCATATCTGGCACACTGGGGGCATATCTGGCACACTGGGGGCATATCTGGCACACTGGGGGCATATCTGGCCCTGTGTGGGGGCATTTATCTGGCCCTGTGTGGGGGCATTTATCTGGCACACTGGGGGCATATCTGGCACTGTGGGGGCATATCTGGCTCTGTGGGGGCATTTATCTGGCCCTGTGTGGGGGCATATCTGGCCCTGTGTGGGGGCATATCTGGCCCTGTGTGGGGGCATATCTGGCCCTGTGTGGGGGCATTTATCTGGCCCTGTGTGGGGGCATTTATCTGGCCCTGTGTGGGGGCATTTATCTGGCCCTGTGTGGGGGCATTTATCTGGCCCTGTGTGGGGGCATTTATCTGGCCCTGTGTGGGGGCATTTCTGGCACTGTGGGGGCATTTCTGGCACTGTGGGGGCATTTCTGGCACTGTGGGGGCATTTCTGGAACTGTGGGGGCATTTCTGGCACTGTGGGGGCACTTATGCATCTGGCAATGTGGGCATTTATGTATCTGGCACTGGGGGCATATCTAGCCCTGTGGGGGCATATCTGGCTCTGTGGGGGCATTTATCTGGCCCTGTGTGGGGGCATATCTGGCTCTGTGGGGGCATTTATCTGGCCCTGTGTGGGGGCATTTATCTGGCCCTGTGTGGGGGCATTTATCTGGCCCTGTGTGGGGGCATTTATCTGGCCCTGTGTGGGGGCATTTATCTGGCCCTGTGTGGGGGCATTTCTGGCACTGTGGGGGCATTTCTGGCACTGTGGGGGCATTTCTGGAACTGTGGGGGCATTTCTGGCACTGTGGGGGCACTTATGCATCTGGCAATGTGGGCATTTATGTATCTGGCACTGGGGGCATATCTAGCCCTGTGGGGGCATATCTGGCACTGTGGGGGCAATTTTATATATGGCACTGTGGGGACATATCTGGCACTGTGTGGGCATTTTTATATCTGGCACTGTGGGGGCATTTATGTATCTGGCACTGTGGGGGCACTTATGTATCTGGCACTGTGGGGGCATTTATGTATCTGGCACTGTGGGGGGCATATCTACACTGTGGAGGCATTTATGTATCTGGCACTTTGGGGGCATTTATGTATCTGAACTGTGGGTGCATATCTGGCACTGTGTGGCCATTTATGTAGCTGGCACTGCTGGGGGGCATGTCACGTGTAGCTGGCACTGCTTGGGGGCATGTCACGTGTAGCTGGCACTGCTGGGGGGCATGTCACGTGTAGCTGGCACTGCTGGGGGGCATGTCATGTAGTGTTCCCGCTAGGCGTCTGTGGCTAGGCAATGTGTCTCAGTGCTCTCCCTGGTGCAATGTGTCTCAGTGCTGTGCCTGACGCAAAGTGTATAGGAGGTTCTACCTGGTGCAGTGTGTATTAGCTGCACTACTGTGTGGTGTAATGCAAATTGCCACTATTATGTGGCCACGTACCTTCCCCACGAAGTAACTCCCCTTAATTTTTGCTGCGCGCCTTCGGCGCGCACTGTCCATTCTTTGGCATATAGGTATGGGAACAACAAGCAGTATGTACATCATTTTGCCCTCCTAACTTAAAAAAGTGCCCTCCCTGTGATCAGCACCATGCCCTAAAAAGTGAACACTATCATGTGTAGCTGGCACTGCTGGGGGGCATGTCATGTGTAGCTGGCACTGCTGCGGGGCATGTTATGTGTAGCTGGCTAGCTGGCACTGCTGCGGGGCATGTCATGTGTAGCTGGCTAGCTGGCACTGCTGCGGGGCATGTCATGTGTAGCTGGCACTGCTGCGGGGCATGTCATGTCTATCTGGCACTGCACATTATGTGTATCTGGCACTATACTGGAGACATTGTGTGTAAGGAACACTACTGTGGCTATGTGTAAGGCGGCTAATTGTGTGAAAATGTGTTTATAGTTTGATGATATGAAGTTATGAGGCCACGCCCACTTTTCCAGAGGCCACACCCACTTTTCCGAGAGCGCGCGCCTGCGGCGCGCGCATAGGGGGGGGGGGGGGGCGCTTTTACATTTTCTCGCTCAGGGTGCTAGTAGGCCTGGAGCCGGCCCTGGAAGAAGGGGACGCTCTATCAATAGACCCTGAAGGTCTGAGAAGCAATGCCGTCTGGGCCACGCTGGAGCGATCAGAAGTAGGATTCCTCCTTCTTGCTTGAACTTCCTTATTACTCTGGGCAGGAGTGACAACGGAGGGAACACGTGTTGCAGACGAAAGTTCCATGGAATTGCCAGTGCATCCACGAACGCTGCTTGAGGATCCCTTGTCCTTGTTCTGAAGACCGGAAAATTGTGATTGTGTCGAGATGCCATCAGGTCCACATCTGGAAGGCCCCATTTGTCCACGAGGAGTTGAAATACTTCTGGATGGAGGCTCCACTCTCCGGCGTGCAGCCGTTGAAGTCTTCATTTTTCACTTAAAAAAGCTCATCTGAGGACTGCTGGAGCAGCCCGTCTGTTGTATGCCTGCACTGCATGGCACCAACTACAAAACTGAGCTCCTGTGCACAGAGGCGGGGTTATAGAGCAGGCGGAGCTATGCACTCTGGGAACAGTCACAACTTTTAGCCTGTTGGTGCCTCGGATCAAGATCCTACTCTACACCCCAACGTTACTCCCTGTGGAACCCAGTGTACCCTGCAGCAGAAAAAAAAACCACAACACTATAATGACATTTGCATACATTCAGATTAAACTGAGGTGAAACAGTATAATATCAGTGTATAAAACACACAGCTCCTCTACAGATCATATAGTGATGGTCACTTTGGTATATTGGTGAGACCCTAAATCCAACCTACCTGATCCTCCTGTGGGATCCTGTGATTCTCCTCTGTACAGTCCTGGGAATACAGAGGACGGGGACATCTCTCTGGGGTATCTCTGTTACTGGGTCCACCTGTAGGAGACACACAGAGACTGAGTACAGTGTATATATGTGATTATCAGGCGCCATACCTGCTCTCCCCTGTACAATACATGACAGTCTCCTCTTACCCAGTAATGTGAGGGGCCGGTTATTCTCCATCATCACGTCCTTGTACAGACCCCTGTGTTCCTCTATATACTCCCCCTCCTGCATGGAGACATAGACAGTGACATCCTGACACCTTATAGGAACCTGACACACACAGTGATACAGTCATCACCCAGACACATCCCCCAGTGTTACTGTATAATGCCCCATTCCCAGCAGTCACCTCTCCAGTCATCACCCAGACACGTCCCCTGGTGTTACTGTATAATGTCCCATTCCCAGCAGTCACCTCTCCAGTCATCACCCAGACACGCCCCCTGGTGTTACTGTATAATGCCCCATTCCCAGCAGTCACCTCTCCAGTCATCACCCAGACACATCCCCTGGTGTTACTGTATAATGTCCCATTCCCAGCAGTCACCACCCAGACACATCCCCCGGTGTTACTGTATAATCCCCCATTTCCAGCAGTCACCTCTCCAGTCATCACCCATACACATCCCCTGGTGTTACTGTATAATGTCCCATTCCCAGCAGTCACCTCTCCAGTCATCACCCAGACACATCCCCTGGTGTTACTGTATAATGTCCCATTCCCAGCAGTCACCACCCAGACACATCCCCTGGCGTTACTGTATAATGTCCCATTCCCAGCAGTTACCTCTCCGGTCATCACCCGTACACATCCCCCGGTGTTACTGTATAATGTCCCATTCCCAGCAGTCACCTGTCCAGTCATCACCCAGACACATCCCCTGGTGTTACTGTATAATGTCCCATTCCCAGCAGTCACCTTTCCAGTCATCACCCGTACACATCCCCTGGCGTTACTGTATAATTACCCATTTCCAGCAGTCACCACCCAGACACATCCCCTGGCGTTACTGTATAATGTCCCATTCCCAGCAGTTACCTCTCCGGTCATCACCCGTACACATCCCCCGGTGTTACTGTATAATGTCCCATTCCCAGCAGTCACCTGTCCAGTCATCACCCAGACACATCCCCTGGTGTTACTGTATAATGTCCCATTCCCAGCAGTCACCTTTCCAGTCATCACCCGTACACATCCCCTGGCGTTACTGTATAATTACCCATTTCCAGCAGTCACCACCCAGACACATCCCCTGGCGTTACTGTATAATGCCCCATTCCCAGCAGTCACCTCTCCAGTCACCACCCAGACACATCCCCTGGTGTTACTGTATAATGCTCCATTCCCAGCAGTCACCTCTCCAGTCATCACCCAGACACATCCCCTGGTGTTACTGTATAATGTCCCATTCCCAGCAGTCACCACCCAGACACATCCCCTGGCGTTACTGTATAATGCCCCATTCCCAGCAGTCACCTCTCCAGTCACCACCCAGACACGTCCCCCGGTGTTACTGTATAGTGACCCATTCCCAGCAGTCACCTCTCCGGTCATCACCCAGACACGTCCCCTGGTGTTACTGTATAATGTCCCATTCCCAGCAATCACCTCTCCGGTCATCACCCAGACACGTCCCCTGGTGTTACTGTATAATGTCCCATTCCCAGCAGTCACCTCTCCAGTCATCATCCCAGACACATCCCCTGGCGTTACTGTATAATGTCCCATTCCCAGCAGTCACCACCCAGACACATCCCCTGGTGTTACTGTATAATGCCCCATACCCAGCAGTCACCTCTCCAGTCACCACCCAGACACATCCCCTGGCGTTACTGTATAATGTCCCATTCCCAGCAGTCACCACCCAGACACATCCCCTGGCGTTACTGTATAATGTCCCATTCCCAGCAGTTACCTCTCCGGTCATCACCCGTACACATCCCCCGGTGTTACTGTATAATGTCCCATTCCCAGCAGTCACCTGTCCAGTCATCACCCAGACACATCCCCTGGTGTTACTGTATAATGTCCCATTCCCAGCAGTCACCTTTCCAGTCATCACCCGTACACATCCCCTGGCGTTACTGTATAATTACCCATTTCCAGCAGTCACCACCCAGACACATCCCCTGGCGTTACTGTATAATGTCCCATTCCCAGCAGTTACCTCTCCGGTCATCACCCGTACACATCCCCCGGTGTTACTGTATAATGTCCCATTCCCAGCAGTCACCTGTCCAGTCATCACCCAGACACATCCCCTGGTGTTACTGTATAATGTCCCATTCCCAGCAGTCACCTTTCCAGTCATCACCCGTACACATCCCCTGGCGTTACTGTATAATTACCCATTTCCAGCAGTCACCACCCAGACACATCCCCTGGCGTTACTGTATAATGCCCCATTCCCAGCAGTCACCTCTCCAGTCACCACCCAGACACATCCCCTGGTGTTACTGTATAATGCTCCATTCCCAGCAGTCACCTCTCCAGTCATCACCCAGACACATCCCCTGGTGTTACTGTATAATGTCCCATTCCCAGCAGTCACCACCCAGACACATCCCCTGGCGTTACTGTATAATGCCCCATTCCCAGCAGTCACCTCTCCAGTCACCACCCAGACACGTCCCCCGGTGTTACTGTATAGTGACCCATTCCCAGCAGTCACCTCTCCGGTCATCACCCAGACACGTCCCCTGGTGTTACTGTATAATGTCCCATTCCCAGCAATCACCTCTCCGGTCATCACCCAGACACGTCCCCTGGTGTTACTGTATAATGTCCCATTCCCAGCAGTCACCTCTCCAGTCATCATCCCAGACACATCCCCTGGCGTTACTGTATAATGTCCCATTCCCAGCAGTCACCACCCAGACACATCCCCTGGTGTTACTGTATAATGCCCCATACCCAGCAGTCACCTCTCCAGTCACCACCCAGACACATCCCCTGGCGTTACTGTATAATGTCCCATTCCCAGCAGTCACCACCCAGACACATCCCCTGGTGTTACTGTATAATGTCCCATTCCCAGCAGTTACCTCTCCAGTCATCACCCAGACACGTCCCCTGGTGTTACTGTATAATGTCCCATTCCCAGCAGTCACCTCTCCAGTCATCACCCAGACACATCCCCTGGCGTTACTGTATAATGCCCCATTCCCAGCAGTCACCTCTCCACTCACCACCCAGACACATCCCCTGGTGTTACTGTATAATGCTCCATTCCCAGCAGTCACCTCTCCAGTCATCACCCAGACACATCCCCTGGTGTTACTGTATAATGCTCCATTCCCAGCAGTCACCTCTCCGGTCAACACCCAGACACGTCCCCTGGTGTTACTGTATAATGTCCCATTCCCAGCAGTCACCTCTCCAGTCATCACCCAGACACATCCCCTGGCGTTACTGTATAATGTCCCATTCCCAGCAGTCACCACCCAGACACATCCCCTGGTGTTACTGTATAATGCCCCATACCCTGCCGTCACCTCTCCAGTCACCACCCAGACACATCCCCTGGTGTTACTGTATAATGTCCCATTCCCAGCAGTCACCTCTCCAGTCATCACCCAGACACATCCCCTGGCGTTACTGTGTAATGTCCCATTCCCAGCAGTCACCACCCAGACACATCCCCTGGTGTTACTGTATAATGTCCCATTCCCAGCAGTCACCTCTCCAGTCATCACCCAGACACGTCCCCTGGTGTTACTGTATAATGTCCCATTCCCAGCAGTCACCTCTACAGTCATCACCCAGACACGTCCCCTGGTGTTACTGTATAATGTCCCATTCCCAGCAGTCACCACCCAGACACATCCCCAGATGTTCCTGTATAATGTCCCATTCCCAGCAGTCACCTCTCCAGTCATCACCCAGACACGTCCCCTGGTGTTACTGTATAATGTCCCATTCCCAGCAGTCACCTCTACAGTCATCACCCAGATACATCCCAGATGTTCCTGTATAATGTCCCATTCCCAGCAGTCCCCTCTCCGGTCATCACCCGTACACATTCCCTTGCGTTACTGTATAATGTCCCATTCCCAGCAGTCCCCTCTCCGGTCATCACCCGTACACATCCCCTGGCGTTACTGTATAATTACCCATTTCCAGCAGTCACCATCCAGACACATCCCCTGGTGTTACTGTATAATGCCCCATTCCCAGCAGTCACCTCTCCAGTCACCACCCAGACACGTCCCCCGGTGTTACTGTATAGTGACCCATTCCCAGCAGTCACCTCTCCGGTCATCACCCAGACACGTCCCCTGCTGTTACTGTATAATGCCCCATTCCCAGCAATCACCTCTCCGGTCATCACCCTTACACGTCCCCCTGTGTTACTGTATAATGTACCATTCCCAGCAGTCACCTCTCCAGTCATCACCCAGACACATCCCCTGGTGTTACTGTAAAATGTCCCATTCCCAGCAGTCACCTCTCCAGTCATCATCCAGACACATCCCCCGGTGTTACTGTATAATGTCCCATTCCCAGCAGTCATCACCCAGACATGTCCCCTGGTGTTACTGTATAATGTCCCATTCCCAGCAGTCCTAGTGTCATCACTGATATCTTTGGTAATTACACACACAGACATGGATATGCCCGTCTTACCCCAGCAGGTGACAAACAGGAAGGCAGGGGGCAGCAGGGGAGGGGGTATGGGAGGCAGGGGGCAGCAGGGGAGGGTGGTATGGGAGGCAGGGGGCAGCAGGGGAGGGGGGTATGGGAGGCCGGGGCAGCAGGAGTGGGTGGTATGGGAGGCAGCAGGGTATAGGGGGCAGCAGAGGAGGGGGGTATGGCAGGAAGGGAGCAGCAGGGCAGGGGGTATAGGGGGCAGCACGGGGAGGTATGGGAGGCTGGGGCAAAAGAGGAGGGAGGGGAGGGCGGTATGGGAGGCAGGGAGCAGCAGGAGTGGGGGGTATGGGAGGCAGGCAGGGAACAGCAGGGCAGAGGGGTATGGGAGGCCAGAGCAGCAGGGGATGGGGGTATGGGAGGCAGAGGGCAGCAGGGGAGGGGGGTATGGGAGGCAGGGGGCAGCAGAGGAGGGGGGTATGGGAGGCAGGCAGGGGAGGGCGGTATGGGAGGTAGGGGGCAGCAGGGGAGGGGGTATGGGAGGCAGGCAGGGGAGGGGGTATGGGAAGCAGGGGGCAGCTGTAGAGGTGGTATGGGAGGCAGTAGGGTATAGGGGGCAGCAAGGGAGGGGGGTATGGCAGGCAGGGGGCAGCAGGGGAGGGGGTTATGGAAGGCTGGGGCAACTGTGGTGGCAGGGAGCAACAGGGCGGTATGGGAGGCCAGAGCAGCAGGGGAGGGGGGTATGGGAGGCAGGGAGCAGCAGGGTAGGGAGGTATGGGAGGCAGGCAAGGGGCAGCAGGGCATAGGAGGCAGGCAGGGGGCAGCAGGGGAGGAGGGTATGGGAGGAAGGGGCAGAAGGAGAGGGGGGTATGGAAGGCAGCAGGGGAGGGGGGTTTGTGAGGGAGGCAGGGGGCAGCAGGGGAGGTGGATATGACAGGCAGGGAGCAGTAGGTGGGTATGGGAGGCAGCAGGGTATAGGGGGCAGAAGGGGAGGGGGTAAGGCAGGCAAGGCAGGGCAGGGTGTATAGGGGCAGCAGGGGAGCGGGGTATGGGAGGCTGGGGCAACAGGGCAGGGGGGTATGGGAGGCAGGCAGGGGAGGGGGTATGGGAGGCAGGCAGGGGGCAGCAGGGGAGCGGGGTATGGGAGGCAGGGGCAGAATGAGATGGGGGTATGGGAGGCAGGGGGCAGCAGGGCAGGGGGGTATGGGAGGCAGGGGGCAGCAGGATATGGCAGGCAGGGAGCAGCAGGGCAGGGAGGTATGGGAGGCTGGGACAACTGTGGCGACAGGGAGCAGCAGGGCAGGGGGGTATGGGAGGCAGGAGAAGCAGGGGAGGGGGGTATGGGAGGCAGGGAGCAGCAGGACAGGGGGGTATGGGAGGAAGGGGCAGAAGGAGAGGGGAGTATGGGAGGCAGCAGGGGAGGGGGGTTTGTGAGGAAGGGGGCAGCAGGGGAGGTGGGTATGACAGGCAGGGAGCAGTAGATGGGTATGGGAGGCAGCAGGGTATAGGGGCAGAAGGGGAGGGGGTAAGGCAGGCAGGGTGTATAGGGGCAGCAGGGGAGGGGGGTATGGGAGGCTGGGGCAACAGGGGAGGCAGGGAGCAGCAGGGCAGGGGGGTATGGGAGGCAGGCAGGGGAGGGGGTATGGGAGGCAGGCAGGGGAGCGGGGTATGGGAGGCAGGGGCAGAAGGAGATGGGGGTATGGGAGGCAGGGGCAGCAGGGTAGGGGGGTATAAGGGGCAGCAGGGCAGGGGGGTTTGGGAGGCAGGGGGCAGCAGGGGAGGGGGATATGGCAGGCAGGGAGCAGCAGGGCAGGGAGGTATGGGAGGCTGGGACAACTGTGGCGGCAGGGAGCAGTAGGGCAGGGGGTATGGGAGGCAGGAGAAGCAGGGGAGGGGGGTATGGGAGGCAGGGAGCAGCAGGACAGGGGGGTATGGGAGGCAGGCAGGGGGGCAGCAGGGGATGGGGGGTATGGGAGGCAGAGGGCAGCAGGGGAGGGGGTATGGGAGGCAGGGGGCAGCAGGGCAGGGGGGTATGGGAGGCAGGGGGGCAGCAGATGAGGGGAAGATGGGAGGCAGGCAGGGGAGGGGGTATGGGAGGCAGGGGGCAGCAGGGGAGGGGGGTATGGGAGGCAGGCAGGGGAGGGGGTATGGGAAGCAGGGGGCAGCAGGAGAGATGGCATGGGAGGCAGCAGGGTATAGGGGGCAGCAGGGGAGGGGGTATGGCAGGGAGCAGCAGGGTAGGGGGTATAGGGGGCAGCAGGAGAGGGGGTTATGGGAGGCTGGGGCAACTGTGGTGGCAGGGAGCAACAGGGCGGTATGGGAGGCCTGAGCAGCAGGGGAGGGGGGTATGGGAGGCAGGGAGCAGTAGGGCAGGGGGGTATGGGAGGCAGGCAGGGGGCAGCAGGGCAGGGGAGGAGGGTATGGGAGGAAGGGGCAGAAGGAGAGGGGGGTATGGGAGGCAGCAAGGAGGGGGGTTTGTAGGCAGGTGGCAGCAGGGGAGGTGGGTATGACAGGCAGGGAGCAGTAGGTGAGTATGGGAGGCAGCAAGGTATAGGGGGCAGAAGGGGAGGGGGGTAAGGCAGGCAGGGCAGGGTGTATAGGGTGCAGCAGGGGAGGGGGGTATGGAAGGCTGGGGCAACAGGGGAGGCAGGGAGCAGCAGGGCAGGGGGGTATGGGAGGCAGGCAGGGGAGGGGGTATGGGAGGCAGGCAGGGGGCAGCAGGGGAGCGGGGTATGGGAGGCAGGGGCAGAATGAGATGGGGGTATGGGAGGCAGGGAGCAGCAGGGCAGGGGGGTATGGGAGGCAGGGGGCAGCAGGGGAGGCAGGGAGCAGCAGGGCAGGGAGGTATGGGAGGCTGGGACAACTGTGGCGGCAGGGAGCAGCAGGGCAGGGGGGTATGGGAGGCAGGAGAAGCAGGGGAGGGGGGTATGGGAGGCAGGGAGCAGCAGGACAGGGGGCTATGGGAGGAAGGGGCAGAAGGAGAGGGGGGTATGGGAGGCAGCAGGGGAGGGGGGTTTGTGAGGAAGGGGGCAGCAGGGGAGGTGGGTATGACAGGCAGGGAGCAGTAGATGGGTATGGGAGGCAGCAGGGTATAGGGGGCAGAAGGGGAGGGGGTAAGGCAGGCAGGGCGTATAGGGGCAGCAGGGGAGGGGGGTATGGAGGCTGGGGCAACAGGGGAGGCAGGGAGCAGCAGGGCAGGGGGGTATGGGAGGCAGGCAGGGGAGGGGGCAGGGGAGGGGGTATGGGAGGCAGGCAGGGGACAGCAGGGGAGGGGGGTATGGGAGGCAGGGGCAGCAGGGTAGGGGGGTATAAGGGGCAGCAGGGCAGGGGGGTTTGGGAGGCAGGGGGCAGCAGGGGAGGGGGATATGGCAGGCAGGGAGCAGCAGGGCAGGGAGGTATGGGCGGCTGGGACAACTGTGGCGGCAGGGAGCAGTAGGGCAGGGGGGTATGGGAGGCAGGAGAAGCAGGGGAGGGGGGTATGGGAGGCAGGGAGCAGCAGGACAGGGGGTATGGGAGGCAGGGGATGGGGGGTATGGGAGGCAGAGGGCAGCAGGGGAGGTGGTATGGGAGGCAGGGGGCAGCAGGGCAGGGGGGTATGGGAGGCAGGGGGCAGCAGATGAGGGGGATATGGGAGGCAGGCAGGGGGGGGGGGTATGGGAGGCAGGGGGCAGCAGGGGAGGCAGGCAGGGGAGGGGGTATGGGAAGCAGGGGGCAGCAGGAGAGATGGCATGGGAGGCAGCAGGGTATAGGGGGCAGCAGGGGAGGGGGTATGGCAGGCAGGGAGCAGCAGGGGAGGGGGTATAGGGGGCAGCAGGAGAGGGGGTTATGGGAGGCTGGGGCAACTGTGGTGGCAGGGAGCAACAGGGCGGTATGGAAGGCAGGGAGCAGCAGGGTATGGGAGGCAGGCAGGGGGCAGCAGGGCATAGGAGGCAGGCAGGGGATGAGGGTATGGGAGGAAGGGGCAGAAGGAGAGGGGGGTATGGGAGGCAGCAGGGGCGGGGGGGTTTGTGAGGCAGGGGGCAGCAGGGGAGGTGGATATGACAGGCAGGGAGCAGTAGGTGGGTATGGGAGGCAGTAAGGTATAGGGGGCAGAAGGGGAAGGGGGTAAGACAGGCAGGGCAGGGTTTATAGGGTGCAGCAGGGGAGGGGGGTATGGGAGGCTGGGGCAACAGGGGAGGCAGGGAGCAGCAGGGCAGGGGTGTATGGGATGCAGGCAGGGGAGGGGGTATGGGAGGCAGGCAGGGGAGGGGGGTATGGGAGGCAGGGGGCAGCAGGGCAGGGGGTGTAAGGGGCAGCAGGGCAGAGGGGTATGGGAGGCAGGGGGCAGCAGGGGAGGGGGATATGGCAGGCAGGGAGCAGCAGGGCAGGGGGGGTATGGGAGGCTGGGACAACTGTGGCGGCAGGGAGCAGCAGGGCAGGGGGGTATGGGAGGCAGGAGCAGCAGGGGAGGGGGGGTATGGGAGGCAGGCAGGGGAGGGGGTACGGGAGGCAGGCAGGGGAGCAGGGTATGGGAGGCAGGGGCAGAAGGAGATGGGGGTATGGGAGGCAGGGGGGTTTAAGGGGCAGCAGGGGAGGGGGGTATGGGAGGCAGGAGCAGCAGGGGAGGGGGGTATGGGAGGCAGGGAGCAGCAGGACAGGGGGGTATGGGAGGCAGGCAGGGGGCAGCAGGGGAGGTGGGTAGGGGAGGCAGTCAGGGGGCAGGAGGGTATGGGAAGCAGACAGGGGACAGCAGGGCAGGGGGGTATGGGAGGCAGGAGCAGCAGGGGAGGGGGGTATGGGAGGCAGGCAGTGGAGAGGGTATGGGAGGCAGCAGAAGAGGGTGTATGGGAGGCAGGGGGCAGCAGGGGAGGGGGGTATGGGATGCAGGAGGCAGCAGGGGAGGGGGTATGGGAGGCCGGCAGAGAAAGCAGGAGAGGGTGGTATGGGAGGCAGGCAAGGGGCAGCAGGGTATTGGGTGCCGCAGGGCAGGGGGTATGGAAGGCAGCAGGGGAGGGGGGTAAGGGAGGCAGGCAGGGGGTAGCAGGGGAGGGGGTATGGCAGGCAGGGAGCAGCAGGGGAGGGTGTATGGCAGGCAGGGAGCAGCAGGGGAGGGGGTATGGGAGGCTGGGGCAGCAGGGGAGGGGGGTATGGAAGGCTTGGGCAGCCGGGCAGGGGGTTATGGGAGGCAGGCAGGGGAGGGGGTTATGGGAGGCAGGCAGGGGGCAGCAAGGGAGGGGGGTATGGGAGGAAGATGAGGGGGTATGGGAGGCAGGCAGGGAGCAGCAGGGCAAGGGAGTATGGGAGGCAGGGGGCAGCAGGGGAGGTGGGTATGGGAGGCAGGCAGGGGGCAGCAGGGGAGGTGGGTATGGGAGGCAGCAGGGGAGGGGGGTATGGGAGGCAGGGGGAAGCAGGGGATGGGGGTATGGGAGGCAGGCAGAGGGTTATGGGAGGCAGGCAAGGGGCAGCAGGGGAGGGGGGTATGGGAGGCAGGGGAGGGGGGTATGGGAGGCAGGGGGCAGCAGGGGAGGGGGTATGGGAGGCAGGGGGCAGCAGGGGAGAGGGGTATGGGAGGCAGCAGGGGAGGGGGGTATGGAAGGCAGGGGGCAGCAGGGTAGGGGGTATGGGAGGCAGGGGAGGGGGGTATGGGAGGCAGGGGGCAGCAGGGGAGGGGGGTATGGGAGGCAGGGGGCAGCAGGGGAGGTGGGTATGGGAGGCAGCAGGGGAGGGGGGTATGGGAGGCAGGCAGAGGAGGGGGGTATGTGAGGCAGGCAGGGGGCAGCAGGGGGGGGGGGGTATGGGAGGCAGGGAGCAGCAGGGGAGGGGGTATGGGAGGCTGGGGCAGCAGGGCAGGGGGTTATGGGAGGCAGGCAGCGGGCAGCAAGGGAGGGGGGTATGGGAGGCAGGCAGGGGGCAGCAAGGGAGGGGGGTATGGTAGGCAGGGGGCAGGAGGAGAGTCAGGAGAGGAGGGGGGTATGGGAGGCAGGTGGCAGCAGAGGAGGGGGGTATGGGAGGCAGGGGGCAGCAGGGGAGGGGGGTATGAGAGGCAGGGGGCAGCAGGGGAGGGGGGTATGAGAGGCAGGGGGCAGCAGGGGAGCGGGGTATGGGAGGCAGGGGGCAGCAGGGGAGGGGGGTATGGGAGGCAGGGGGCAGCAGGAGAGGGGGGTATGGGAGGCAGGGGAGGGGGGATGGGAGACGGGGCAGCAGGGGAGGGGGGCAGGGGGTAGCAGGGTAGGGAGGTATGGGAGGCAGGGGGCAGCAGGGGAGGGGGGTATGAGAGGCAGGGGGCAGCAGGGGAGCGGGGTATGGGAGGCAGAGGGCAGCAGGGGAGGGGGGTATGGGAGGCAGGGGGCAGCAGGAGAGGGGGGTATGGGAGGCAGGGGAGGGGGGGATGGGAGACGGGGCAGCAGGGGAGGGGGGTATGGGGGGCAGGGGGTAGCAGGGTAGGGAGGTATGGGAGGCAGGGGGCAGCAGGGGAGGGGGGTATGAGAGGCAGGGGGCAGCAGGGGAGCGGGGTATGGGAGGCAGGGGGCAGCAGGGGAGGGGGGTATGGGAGGCAGGGGGCAGCAGGAGAGGGGGGTATGGGAGGCAGGGGAGGGGGGATGGGAGACGGGGCAGCAGGGGAGGGGGGTATGGGGGGCAGGGGGTAGCAGGGTAGGGGGGTATGGGAGGCAGGGGGGTATGGGAGGCAGGGGGCAGCAGGGGAGGGGGGTATGGGAGGCAGGGGGAGGAGACAGGAGAGGGGGGGGGGGATGTTACCAGGGACAGTATTTCGGGGTCAGCGCCTAACTCATCGCATGGGATCAGCCACCAGCCCCGCCTACTCTCTCATAGGCTGCAGCAACCCGTCACTCAGCCAGCCCCGCCTCTGCCTCTAGCTATTGGTCGCAGGGTCCAATCACTCATTCACATTTCCCCCGCCCATTGCTCGCAGCCCCGCCCACTCTCCTTCCCATACACGTCACGATGAGTGACGGGACTTTCCGACCAATGGCGTGTAGAGTAGGCGGGGCTGGATGATGAGTGACGGGACGCTGCGCCTTATGACCGGGAGGGTGGGCGGGACTGCTCCTGGTTGCTTAGTGACTGCGGCTGTCCCTACCCATAATCCTATGCGCTATGCAAACGGTGGCCCGGAAACAGAGCCCCGCCCCTTCCTGTACACAGAGCTCCGCCCCCGGTCTCCTCCAGTTAATGGCCGCCGCCCCCTCTCCTGCCGGGCAGGGTGTATGTGCTGCAGTGTGTGTGCATGGAGAGTATATTACCCGTGTCATACACACACACAGCGCTGCTCACACTGCTGTCACTGCTCATACAGGGTGTTACACATAGGGGGCGCTATATACACATAGGGGGGCGGTATACACACATAGGGGGCAGTATATACACATAGGGGGGCACTATATACACATAGGGGGAGGTATATACACATAGGGGGGCACTATATACACATAGGGGGCGGTATATACACATAGGGGGCCGGTATACACACATAGGGGGCAGTATATACACATAGGAGGCGGTATATACACATAGGGGACAGTATACACACATTGGGGGCTGTATACACACATTGGGTGCGGGCTGTATGCACACATAGGGGGCGGTTTACACACATTGTGGGCTGTATACACATATAGGGGGCGGTATACACACATAGGGGGCAGTATACACATATAGGGGGCGGTATACACACATAGGGGGGCGGTATATACACATAGGGGGCGGTATACACACATTGGGGGCGGTATACACATATAGGGGGTCGGCATACACACATAAAGGGCGCTATACACACATTGGGGGCTGTATACACACATTGGGGGAGGTATACACACATAGGGGGCGGTATACACACATAGGGGGGCGGTATACACACAGGAGGGCGGGATACACACATAGGGGGCGGTATACACACATAGGGGGCGGTATACACACAGGAGGGCGGGATACACACATAGGGGGCGGTATACACACATAGGGGGCGGTATACACACAGGAGGGCGGGATACACACATAGGGGGCGGTATACACACATAGGGGGCGGTATACACACATAGGGGGCGCTATACACACATAGGGGGCAGTATATACACATAGGAGGCGGTATATACACATAGGGGACAGTATACACACATTGGGGGCTGTATACACACATTGGGTGCGGGCAGTATACACACATAGGGGGCGGTATACACACATTGGGGGCTGTATGCACACATAGGGGGCGGTTTACACACATTGTGGGCTGTATACACATATAGGGGGCGGTATACACACATAGGGGGGCAGTATACACACATAGGGGGCGGTATACACACATAGGGGGCGATATACACACATTGGGGGCGGTATACACATATAGGGGGTCGGTATACACACATAAAGGGCGCTATACACACATTGGGGGCTGTATACACACATTGGGGGCTGTATACACACATAGGGGGAGGTATACACACATAGGGGGCGGTATACACACATAGGGGGGCGGTATACACACAGGAGGGCGGGATACACACATAGGGGGCGGTATACACACATAGGGGGCGGTATACACACAGGAGGGCGGAATACACACATAGGGGGCGGTATACACACATAGGGGGCGGTATACACACAGGAGGGCGGGATACACACATAGGGGGCGGTATACACACATAGGGGGCGGTATACACACATAGGGGGTGGTATACACACATAGGGGGGGCGGTATACACCCAGGAGGGCGGTATGCAGACATAGGGGGCGGTATACACGCATAGGGGGCGGTATACACGCATAGGGGGCGGTATACATACATAGGGGGCGGTATACACACATAGGGGGCAGTATAGACACATAGGGGGGCAGTATACACTCAGGAGGGCGGTATACACACATATGGAGCGGTATACACACCCTGTCTCCCATAACCCTCCCTCCTGCTGCCCCCTGCCTACCTCCCATACCCCCCTCCTATGCTGCCCCACTCTCCCATACCCCTCCCTCCCCTGCTGCCCCCTGCCGGCCTCCCATACTCCTCTCCCCTGCTGCCCCCTGCCTGCCTCCCATACCCCCCTACCCTGCTGCCCCCCTGCCTGTCCCCTTCTATCCCCCTCACCTGCCGCCCCCTACTTGTCCTCTGCTATCTCCCTCCCCTGCTGCCCCTGCCTACCTCCCATACCCCCCTCCTATGCTGCCCTCATTCTCCCATACCCCCCTCCCCTGCTGCCCCCTGTCTGCTTCTCATACTCCCCTCCCCTGCTGCCCCATGCCTGTCTCCCATACCCCCCTTCCCTGCTGCCCCCTGCCAGCCTCCCAAAACTCTCTCCCTTGCTTCCCCATGCCTGCCTCCCATAGCCTCTCCCCTGCTGCTCCCTTCCTGTCCCCTTCTATCCACCTCACCTGCCGCCCCCTCTCTGTCCCGTTCTGTCCCCCTCATCTGCCGCCCCCCTGCCTGTCCCCTTCTATCCCCCTCACCTGCCGCCCCCTGCCTGTCCTCTTCTATCCCCCTCACCTGCCGCCCCCTGCCTGTCCCCTTCTATCCCCCTCACCTGCCGCCCCCTGCCTGTCCCCTTCTATCCCCCTCACCTGCCGCCCCCTGCCTGTCCCCTTCTATCCCCCTCACCTGCCCCCCCCCCTGCCTGTCCCCTTCTATCCCCCTCACCTGCCTATCCCCTTCTATCCCCCTCACCTGCCGCCCCCTGCCTGTCCCCTTCTATCCTCCTCACCTGCCGCCCCTGCCTGTCCCTTTCTATCCCCCTTACCTGCCGTCCCCTGCCTGTCCCCTTCTATCCCCCTCACCTGCCGCCCCCTGCCTGTCCCCTTCTATCCCCTTCACCTGCCGCCCCCTGCCTGTCCTTCTATCTCCCTCACCTGCCGCCCCCTGCCTGTCCTCTTCTATCCCCCTCACCTGCCGCCCCCTGCCTGTCCCCTTCTACCTCCCTCACCTGCCGCCCCCTGCCTGTCCCTTTCTATCCCCCTCACCTGCCGCCCCCTGCCTGTCCCCTTCTATCCCCCTCACCTGCCGCCCCCTGCCTGTCCCCTTCTATCCCCTTCACCTGCCGCCCCCTGCCTGTCCCCTTCTATCCCCCTCACCTGCCGCCCCCTGCCTGTCCCCTTCTATCCCCCTCACCTGCCGCCCCCTGCCTGTCCTCTTCTATCCCCCTCACCTGCCGCCCCCTGCCTGTCCCCTTCTATCCCCTTCACCTGCCGCCCCCTGCCTGTCCTTCTATCTCCCTCACCTGCCGCCCCCTGCCTGTCCTCTTCTATCCCCCTCACCTGCTTCCCCCTCCCTGTCCCCTTCTAACCCCTCACCTGCCGCCCCCTGCCTGTCCCCTTCTATCCCCCTCACCTGCCGCCCCCTGCCTGTCCCCTTCTATCCCCCTCACCTGCCGCCCCCTGCCTGTCCCCTTCTATCCCCTTCACCTGCCGCCCCCTGCCTATCCCCTTCTATCCCCCTCACCTGCCGCCCCCTGCCTGTCCCCTTCTATCCCCCTCACCTGCCGCGCCCTGCCTGTCCTCTTCTATCCCCTCACCTGCCGCCCCCTGCCTGTCCTTCTATCTCCCTCACCTGCCGCCCCCTGCCTGTCCCCTTCTATCCCCCTCACCTGTCGCCCCCTGCCTGTCCCCTTCTATCCCCTTCACCTGCCGCCCCCTGCCTGTCCCCTTCTATCCCCCTCACCTGCCGCCCCCTGCCTGTCCCTTTCTATCCCCCTCACCTGCCGCCCCCTGCCTGTCCCCTTCTATCCCCTTCACCTGCCGCCCCCTGCATGTCCCCTTCTATCCTCCTCACCTGCCGCCCCCTGCCTGTCCCCTTCTATCCCCCTCACCTGCCGCCCCCTGCCTGTCCTCTTCTATCCCCCTCACCTGCCGCCCCCTGCCTGTCCCCTTCTATCCCCCTCACCTGCCGCCCCCTGCCTGTCCCCTTCTATCCCCCTCACCTGCCGCCCCCTGCCTGTCCCCTTCTATCCCCCTCACCTGCCGCCCCCTGCCTGTCCCCTTCTATCCCCCTCACCTGCCCCCCCCTGCCTGTCCCCTTCTATCCCCCTCACCTGCCTATCCCCTTCTATCCCCCTCACCTGCCGCCCCCTGCCTGTCCCCTTCTATCCTCCTCACCTGCCGCCCCTGCCTGTCCCTTTCTATCCCCCTCACCTGCCGTCCCCTGCCTGTCCCCTTCTATCCCCCTCACCTGCCGCCCCCTGCCTGTCCCCTTCTATCCCCTTCACCTGCCGCCCCCTGCCTGTCCTTCTATCTCCCTCACCTGCCGCCCCCTGCCTGTCCTCTTCTATCCCCCTCACCTGCCGCCCCCTGCCTGTCCCCTTCTACCTCCCTCACCTGCCGCCCCCTGCCTGTCCCTTTCTATCCCCCTCACCTGCCGCCCCCTGCCTGTCCCCTTCTATCCCCCTCACCTGCCGCCCCCTGCCTGTCCCCTTCTATCCCCTTCACCTGCCGCCCCCTGCCTGTCCCCTTCTATCCCCCTCACCTGCCGCCCCCTGCCTGTCCCCTTCTATCCCCCTCACCTGCCGCCCCCTGCCTGTCCTCTTCTATCCCCCTCACCTGCCGCCCCCTGCCTGTCCCCTTCTATCCCCTTCACCTGCCGCCCCCTGCCTGTCCTTCTATCTCCCTCACCTGCCGCCCCCTGCCTGTCCTCTTCTATCCCCCTCACCTGCTTCCCCCTCACCTGCCGCCCCCTGCCTGTCCCCTTCTATCCCCCTCACCTGCCGCCCCCTGCCTGTCCCCTTCTATCCCCCTCACCTGCCGCCCCCTGCCTGTCCCCTTCTATCCCCTTCACCTGCCGCCCCCTGCCTATCCCCTTCTATCCCCCTCACCTGCCGCCCCCTGCCTGTCCCCTTCTATCCCCCTCACCTGCCGCGCCCTGCCTGTCCTCTTCTATCCCCCTCACCTGCCGCCCCCTGCCTGTCCTTCTATCTCCCTCACCTGCCGCCCCCTGCCTGTCCCCTTCTATCCCCCTCACCTGTCGCCCCCTGCCTGTCCCCTTCTATCCCCTTCACCTGCCGCCCCCTGCCTGTCCCCTTCTATCCCCCTCACCTGCCGCCCCCTGCCTGTCCCTTTCTATCCCCCTCACCTGCCGCCCCCTGCCTGTCCCCTTCTATCCCCTTCACCTGCCGCCCCCTGCATGTCCCCTTCTATCCTCCTCACCTGCCGCCCCCTGCCTGTCCCCTTCTATCCCCCTCACCTGCCGCCCCCTGCCTGTCCCCTTCTATCCCCCTCACCTGCCACCCCCTGCCTGTCCTCTTCTATCCCCCTCACCTTCTGCCCCCTGCCTGTCCTCTTCTATCCCCTCACCTGCCGCCCCCTGCCTGTCCCCTTCTATCCCCTTCACCTGCCGCCCCCTGCCTGTCCCCTTCTATCCTCCTCACCTGCCACCCCCTGCCTGTCCTCTTCTATCCCCCTCACCTCCCGCCCCCTGCCTGTCCCCTTCTATCCCCCTCACCTGCCGCCCCCTGCCTGTCCCCTTCTATCCTTCTCACCTGCCGCCCCCTGCCTGTCCCCTTCTATCCCCCTCACCTGCCGCCCCCTGCCTGTCCCCTTCTATCCCTCTCACCTGCCGCCCCCTGCCTGTCCTCTTCTATCCCCCTCACCTGCCGCCCCCTGCCTGTCCCCTTCTATCCTTCTCACCTGCCGCCCCCTGCCTGTCCCCTTCTATCCCCCTCACCTGCCGCCCCCTGCCTGTCCCCTTCTATCCCCCTCACCTGCCGCCCCCTGCCTTTCCCTTTCTATCCCCCTCACCTCCCGCCCCCTGCCTGTCCCCTTCTATCCCCCTCACCTGCCGCCCCCTGCCTGTCCTCTTCTATCCCCCTCACCTGCCGCCCCCTGCCTGTCCTCTTCTATCCCCCTCACCTGCGGCCCCCTGCCTGTCCTCTTCTATCCCCCTCACCTGCCGCCCCCTGCCTGTCCCCTTCTATCCCCCTCACCTGCCGCCCCCTGCCTGTCCCCTTCTATCCCCCTCACCTCCCGCCCCCTGCCTGTCCTCTTCTATCCCCCTCACCTGCCTCCCCCTGCCTGTCCCCTTCTATCCCCCTCACCTGCCGCCCCCTGCCTGTCCTCTTCTATCCCCCTCACCTGCCGCCTCCTGCCTGTCCTCTTCTATCCCCCTCACCTGCCGCCCCCTGCCTGTCCCCTTCTATCCCCCTCACCTGCCGCCCCCTGCCTGTCCTCTTCTATCCCCCTCACCTGCCGCCCCCTGCCTGTCCTCTTCTATCCTTCTCACCTGCCGCCCCCTGCCTGTCCCCTTCTATCCCCCTCACCTGATGTGACACCACAACCCTGGCACTCCACATGCATTCCTACTGTCCACTTTCTGTCAAGAACCTCATCTTCCAGTCATCAAACCCCGGCGCCCCTATTCCACTGTCAACTCGCTCCTCTGCCCATCCCCCCCCCCCCCCTCCTTACCTCCTACCAACTCTAACATCTCTCTTCTCTGTATCTAGTGTGGAAGTCATGGCCCTCAGCCGTTCCTCACCCCCTCCACCTCCCCATGTGACCCTATCACCTCCCACCTCCTCCGCTACCTCACTTCTTCTGCCTGTTCCCATCTTGCCCATCTCATTCTCTCCCTCTCATCAGACACTGTCCCCTCTGCCTTCCATCATGCTCTTGTCTCCCCTATTCTTATAAAACCTTCCCTTCATCCAACCAATCTCTCCAACTATCGACCATCTCTCTCCTCCTAACTCCTTGAGCGTATAGTCTACAACCGCCTGTCTTTCCTCACACTCACTGCTTGTCCCATTCCAGCCTGGCTTCCGTCCTCTCCACTCCACTGATACTGCCCTCGCTAAAGTCTGCAAAGACCTCCATGCTGCCAAACCCAATGGTCACTACTCTCTGCTTATTCTCCTTCACCTCTCTGCTGCATTGGACACTGTGGACCACCCTCTCCTGCAACTACTTTTCTCTAGCATCCACAAGGGATATTGGGGACAGAATTAGTACCATGGGGTGTAGACGGGTCCAAAGGAGCAAGTGCACTTTAACAATTATTCACTGGGTGTGCTGGCTCCTCCCCACTATGCCCCTCCTACAGCTCAGTTTGATAAAGTGCCCTCAGGAGAGAATGCACACTCTGCAGCTCCAGAGTTTTTCTTCATTTTTATTTCTAAATTTCTCTAACGTCCTAGTGGATGCTGGGGACTCCGTAAGGACCATGGGGAATAGACGGGCTCCGCAGGAGACAGGGCACTTTAAGAAATAATTTGGATACTGGTGTGCTCTGGCTCCTCCCTCTATGTCCCTCCTCCAGACCTCAGTTAGAATCTGTGCCCGGACGGAGCTGGGTGCATTTTAGTGGGCTCTCCTGAGCTTGCTAATAAGAAAGTATTTTGTTAGGGTTTTTTTTATTTTCAGGGAGCTCTGCTGGCAACAGACTCCCTGCATCGTGGGACTGAGGGGAGAAAAGCAGACCTACTCACTGTGGATAGGTCCTGCTTCTTAGGCTACTGGACACTATTAGCTCCAGAGGGATCGAACACAGGAACTCACCCTTGGTCGTCCGTTGCCGGAGCCGTGCCACCGTCCCCCTCGCAGAGCCAGAAGACTGAAGCCGGCGAGTAAAGCAAGAAGGCGTCAAAATCGGTGGCAGAAGGCTCCTGTCTTCAGATGAGGTACAGCACTGCAGCTGTGCGCCATTGCTCCCACATTACACCCACAGACTCCGGTCACTGTCGGGTGCAGGGCGCAGGGGGTGGCGCCCTGGGCAGCAATTGAGTACCTCCTGGCAAAGTGGGCCTATATACAGTTGGGCACTGTATATATGCATGAGCCCCCGCCATTATTTACACAAAATTGCGGGACAGAAGCCCGCCGCTGAGGGGGCGGGGCTTCTTCCTCAGCACTCACCAGCGCCATGTTTTTTCTCCACAGCACCGCTGAGAGGAAGCTCCCCAGCCTCTCCCCTGCAGTTACACGGTAGAAGAGGGTAAAAAGAGAGGGGGGCACATAATTAGGTGCAAAAATCAATATAAACAGCAGCTACTGGGTTAACATTAAGTTACTGTGTTATTCCTGGGTTAATAGCGCTGGGGTGTGTGCTGGCATACTCTCTCTCTGTCTCTCCAAAGGGCCTTGTGGGGGAATTGTCTTCAGATGAGCATTCCCTGAGTGTGCGGTGTGTCGGTACGTGTGTGTCGACATGTCTGAGGTAAGAGGCTCCCATAAGGAGGAGATGGAGCAAATATGTGTGTGTGAGAGGGTGTCTCCGTCGACAACGCCGACACCTGTTTGGATATGTGTAATTAAGTGGTAAGGTGAATTTATTGCACAAAAGATTAGAGAACAGACAGGGAATCTACCCATGTCTGTCCCTATGTCGCAGAGACCTTCAGAGTCTCTCAATGATCACTATCCAAAATAATAGACACTGATATCGACACGGAGTCTGACTCCAGTGTCGACTACGATAATGCAAAGTTACAGCCAAAATGGCAGAAAAGTATTCAATATATGTTTATTGTAATAAAAGATGATTTGCATATCACTGATGACTCATCTGTCCCTGACACGAGGGTACACATGTTTAAGGGGAAGAAAGCTCAGGTAAATTTCCCTCCTCTCATGAGGAAAAAGAGCGGGAATCTCCAGACAAGAGACTGCAGCTTCCCACAAAGAATTCTCAGGCAGTATCCTTTCCCCACTAAGGCCAGGATATGATGGGAATCTTCCCCTAGGGTGTCACAAAAGGCAGCCCTGAGGTTACAGCTATTCTCAGGGATCCTGCAGATACCGTGCACATTCTGGTACACTACCCAGACTGGCGATTGGGTCGGCATGGGGTTGTAGCGCTGTGGAAGCGTGGACAGATACCTTATCAGCAGAGATTGAGACCCTAGTATGTATATAGATATATATATATATATATATATATATATATATATTAAAGATGCTGTCTTAAGTGATAGATATATAATTATAAAGCATGCCCATAGAGACATGAGTATACTGGGTCCTAGAGTCAAAGCTATGTCGATTTCTGCTTGACGGGTCCTGCACAATATGCAATGGACAGATGATGCCGACTTAAGAGGCATATGGAAGGCTGAGGATTGTGTGGAGAAGGGTTCTCGGACCTGGTCTCCACAGCTATAGCTGGTAATTCTGATGTTTTGCCTTATATCCCTGCACAGCCTAGAAAAGCACGACATTATCAAATGCAGCCTTTCGAATAGAGACAAGAAAGTCCGAGGTGCGTCCTTTCTTGCCAGAGGCGGGGGAAGAGAAAAGAAGCTGCACAACACAGCTAGCTCCCAGGAACAGAAGTCCTCCCCGGCCTCTACAAAAATCCACCGCATGTCGCTGGGGCTCCACAGGCGGAGCTAGGCCCGATGGGGGCACGCCTTCGAAAGTTCAGCCACAAGTGGGTTCACTCCCTGTTAGATCCCTGGGCAATAGATATTGTGTCTCAGGGATACAAGCTGGACTTTGAGAGGATGCCCCCTCACCGACGGCCCTGCCGGCTTCCCCCCACGAGAGGGAAACAGTGTTAACTGCAATTCACAAATAGTATCTTCAGCAGGTGGTGGTCAAGGTTCCCCTCCTTCAACAAGGAGGGGGTTATTATTTGACCATGTTGTAGTCCCGAAACCAGACGGTTCGGTCAGACCCATATTGAATTTAAAATCCCTGAACATATACCTGAAAAGGTGCAAGTTCAAGATGGAATCGCTAAGAGCGGTCGTTGTAAGCCTGAAAGGTGACTCGGGACATAAAGAATGCATACCTTCAGGTCCCTATTTATCTACCTCATCAGGCGTACCTCCTCAGAATTGTGGTACGGGATTGTCATTACCAATTTCAGACGTTGCCGTTTGATCGCTCCACGGCCTGGAGAATATTCACCAAGGTAATGGCGGAAATGATGGTGCTTCTGCGGAAGCAAGGTGTCACTATTATCACGTACTTGGACGATCTCCTCATAAAAGCGAGATCAAGAGAGCAGTTGCTGAACAGCGTATCACTTTCTCTGGAAGTATAACGGCAACGCGGCTGGAGTCTATATATTCCAAAGTCGCAGTTGGTTTCTACAGCTCATCTGCCTCTCCTAGGCATGATCCTAGACACAGACCAGAAAAGGGTTTATCTTCCGATAGAGGGAGCTCAGGAGCTCGTGACACTGGTCAGGAATCTATTAAAACTGAAACAGGTGTTAGTGTATCACTGCTCTCGAGTCCTGGGAAGGATGGTGGCATCATAAGAGGCCATTCCCTTCGGCAGGTTCCATGCGAGGACCTTCCAGTGGGACTTACTGGACAAGTGGTCCGGATCACATCTTCAGATGCATCGGTTAATCACCCTATCCCCCAGGGCCAGGGTCTCTCTCCTGTGGTGGCTGTAGAGTGCAGATTCGGCATTCAGGACTGGGTCCTGGTGACCACGGATGCAAACCTCCGAGGGGGGGGGGGGGCAGTCACACAGGTAAGATATTTCCAAGGGCTGTGGTCAAGTCAGGAGACTTGCCTTCACATCAATATCCTGGATCTAAGGGCCATATACAACGCCCTACGTCAAGCGGAGTCCCTGCTTCGCGACCAACCGGTTATGATTCAGTCAGACAATATCACCGCAGTGGCTCATGTAAACCGCCAAGGCGGCACAAGGAGCAGGGTGGCGATGGTAGAAGCCACCAGAATTCTTCGCTGGGTGGAGAATCACGTACGCGCACTGTCAGCAGTGTTCATTCCGGGAGTGGACAACTGGGAAGCAGACTTCCTCGGCAGGCACGACCTCCACGCGGGAGAGTGGGGACTTCATCAAGAAGTCTTCACGCTGATTGCAAGTCGGTGGGAACTGCCACAGGTGGACATGATGGCATCCCGCCTCAACAAAAAGCTGCAGAGATATTGCGCCAGGTCAAGAGACCCTCAGTCGATAGCTGTGGTCGCACTGGTGACACTGTGGGTGTTCCCGTCGGTCTATGTATTTCCTCCTCTTCCTCTCATACCCAAGGTGCTGAGAATTATAAGGAAAAGTCGAGTGAGAACAATACTCTTTGTTCCGGATGGGCCAAGAAGGACTTGGTATCCAGATCTGCAAGAGATGCTCACAGAGGACCCATGGCCTCTGCCTCTAAGACAGGACTTGTTGCAACAGGGGCCCTGTCTGTTCCAAGACTTACCGCGGCTGCGTTTGACAGCATGGCGGTTGAACGCCGGCTCCTAACAGAAAAATGCATTCCGGATAAAGTCATTCCTACGCTGATCAAGGCTAGGAAGGACGTGACAGCGAAACATTATCACCGTATATGGCGAAAATATGTTGCTTGGTGTGAGGCTAGGAAGGCCCCCGCGGAGGAATTCCAGCTGGGCAGTTTCCTTCACTTCCTGCAGTCAGGAGTGTCTTGGGCCTGAAATTGGGTTCCATTAAGGTCCAGTTTTCGGCCAAAAGAACTGGCTTCTCTGCCTGAAGTTCAGACATTTGTAAAGGGAGTGCTGCATATTCAGCCACCTTTTGTGCCACCAGTGGCACCTTGGGATCTTAACGTGGTGTTGAGTTTCCTAAAGTTACATTGGTTTGAACCACTTAAAACCGTGGAGTTAAAATATCTCACGTGGTCTTGCTATTAGCCTTGGCTTCGGCTAGGCGTGTGTCAGAATTAGCGGCTTTGTCACATAAAAGCCCCTATCTGGTTTTCCATATGGACAGAGCGGAATTGCAGACACGTTCACAATTCCTGCCAAAAGTGGTGTCATCTTTTTATATAAACCAACCTATTGTGGTGCCTGTGGCTACTCGTGACTTGGAGGATTCCGAGTTACTTGACGTAGTCCGGGCTTTGAAGGTTTATGTAGCCAGAACGGCTAGAGTCAGGAAAACTGAGTCGCTGTTTATCCTGTATGCATCCAATCGGTAAAAGCCCATTCCACAAGGAAGGTGGGCTCTTCTTGGGCGGCTGCCCGAGGGGTCTCGCCATTACAGCTGTGCCGAGCGGCTACTTGGTCAGGGGCAAACACTTTTGCAAAGTTCTACAAGTTTGATATCCTGGCTGAGGAGGACCTGGAGTTCTCTCATTCGGTGCTGCAAAGTCACATCCGCACTCTCCCGCCTGTTTGGGAGCTTTGGTATAATCCCCATGGTCCTTACGGAGTCCCCAGCATCCACTAGGACGTTAGAGAAAATAAGATTTTACTTACCGGTAAATCTATTTCTTGTAGTCAGTAGTGGATGCTGGGCGCCCGTCCCAAGTGCGGACTTCTTCTGCAATGCTTGTATATTGTTATTGCTTACATAAGGGTTATGTTATAGTTGCATCAGGGTTGATCTGATGCTCTATTGTTGTTCATACTGTTAACTGGGTAAGTTTATCACAAGTGATACGGTATGATTGGTGTGGCTGGATGAGTCTTGCCCTGGATTCCAAAATCCTTTCCTTGTACTGTCAGCTCTTCCGGGCACAGTTTCTCTAACTGAGGTCTGGAGGAGGGACATAGAGGGAGGAGCCAGTGCACACTCAGAATCCAAAGCTTTCTTAAAGTGCCCATGTCTCCTGCGGAGCCCGTCTATTCCCCATGGTCCTCACGGAGTCCCCAGCATCCACTACGGACTACGAGAAATAGATTTACCGGTAAGTAAAATCTTATTTTCGCAAGGTTACACAGTAGTGAAGAAGATATCCGGTGAGTGTGAGACACCGAGCAGCCATCCCCGTGTGTCAGGAAGAAGAAGGACCCAGAGCCTCATCTCGGTGCCTCCACCTCACTCACTGACACATGACACATTGACCAGAAGATCCTGGAACTCACCAACAAGATCATTCAGCTGCTGACTGGAGAGGTGACTGCTGGGAATGGGACATTATACAGTAACACCAGGGGACGTGTCTGGGTGATGACTGGAGAGGTGACTGCTGGGAATGGGGCATTATACAGTAACACCAGGGGACGTGTCTGGGTGGTGACTGGAGAGGTGACTGCTGGGAATGGGGCATTATACAGTAACACCAGGGGACGTGTCTGGGTGATGACTGTATCACTGTGTGTGTCAGGTTCCTATAAGGTGTCAGGATGTCACTGTCTATGTCTCCATGCAGGAGGGGGAGTATATAGAGGAACACAGGGGTCTGTACAAGGATGTGATGATGGAGAATCACTGGCCCCTCACATCACTGGCTAAGAGGAGACTGTCATGTATTGTACAGGGGAGAGCAGGTATGGGGGCCCCCTATATACACACATCACCTGATAATCACATATATACACTGTACTCAGTCACTGTGTGTCTCCTACAGATGGGCCCAGTAACAGAGATACCCCAGAGAGATGTCTCCGTCCTCTGTATTCCCAGTATTGTACAGAGGAGAACCACAGGACCCCACAGGAGGATCAGGTAGGTGGGATTTAGGGTCTCACCCATATACTAAAGTGACTGTCACTATATGATCTGTAGAGAAGATGTGTGTCTTATACACTGATGTTATACTGTTTCACCTCAGTTTAATCTGACTGTATGCAAATATTATAATAGTGTTTGTTTGTTTTTTAGGTAGAACGTCTGTCTGATATTAAAATAGAAGGTACAGAGGTAGAAGAAGAGACGTATGTGACTGATATGAAGGCAGAAGATATAGAGGGAGAAGAAGAGACGTATATGACTGATATAAAGGCAGAAGATATAGAGGGAGAAGAAGAGACGTATGTGACTGATATAAAGGGAGAAGATATAGAGGGAGAAGAAGAGACGTATGTGACTGATATAAAGGCAGAAGATATAGAGGGAGAAGAAGAGACGTATGTGACTGATATAAAGGCAGAAGATATAGAGGGAGAAGAAGAGACTTATGTGACTGATATAAAGGCAGAAGATACAGAAGGAGAAGAAGAGACGTATGTGACTGATATAAAGGCAGAAGATACAGAGGGCGAAGAAGAGACGTATGTGACTGATATAAAGGCAGAAGATAAAGAGGGAGAAGAAGAGACGTATGTGACTGATATAAAGGCAGAAGATACAGAAGGAGAAGAAGAGACGTATGTGACTGATATAAAGGCAGAAGATACAGAGGGAGAAGAAGAGACGTATGTGACTGATATAAAGGCAGAAGATAAAGAGGGAGAAGAAGAGACGTATGTGACTGATATAAAGGTAGAAGATATAGAGGGAGAAGAAGAGACGTATGTGACTGATATGAAGGCAGAAGATATAGAGGGAGAAGAAGAGACGTATGTGAGGGGTGATCAGCTGTGTAAGGAGGAGGAGATCCCTACAGATATCAGCACAGGTGAGTAATAAACACTTATTACAGAAGTCACATATTCTCATTGCTCAGTCACTACAGCAATCTCTTATCCTACACCCTCCTCTGCCATCAGCCCTGTTCTCAGTTGGGTGTTTCTAACACAAGGCTATCCATGACAAATACCACATGTAGAGAGTTTTCTCATACGTCCTAGAGGATGCTGGGGACGCTTTGAGAACCATGGGGTAAAGACGGGATCCGCAGGAGACATGGGCACTTTAAGACTTTAAAAGGGGTGTGAACTAGCTCCTCCCTCTATGCCCCTCCTCCAGACTCCAGTTAGATTCTGTGCCCAGCGAGACTGGATACACTTAGGAGCTCTCCACGGTTTCTTAGAAAAAAGACTTTATTTAGGTTTATAATTTTCAGGGAGACCTGCTGGCTACAGGCTCTCTGCATCGTGGGAGTGAGGGGGGAGAAGCAGGACCTACTTCTGTGCGTTTAAGGGCTCTGCTTCTTAGGCTACTGGACACCATTAGCTCCAGAGGTTCAGATCACTTGGTGCGCCTAGCTGCTTGTTCCCGGAGCCGCACCGTCACCCCCCTCACAGAGCCAGAAGACAGAAGCCGGATGAGTAAAGGAAGATCAGAAGACTTCAGTGACTGCAGAAGACGGCAGTGGGATCCGACGACACGCCTGTCGTTCCTGGGTATGATTCTGAATACAGAATTACGGAGAGTTTTTCTTCCAGTGGAAAAGGCTCTGGAAATACAGAACATGGTAAAACAGATTCTGAAACCGGCAAAAGTGTCAGTTCTTCAATGCACTCGATTGCTGGGGAAGATGGTGGTGGCCTACGAGGCCATTCCGTATGGCAGGTTCCATGCCAGGGGTGCTTCAGTGGGACCTGCTGGACAAGTGGTCCGGGTCTCACCTGGACATGCACCGGAAAATACTCCTATCTTCCAGGACCAGGATCTTCTTTCTGTGGTGGCTGCACAGTTCTCACCTTCTGGAGGGACGCAGGTTCGGGATTCAGGATTGGATCCTGGTAACCACAGATGCAAGTCTCCGAGGCTGGGGAGCAGTCACACAGGGGTGAAACTTTCAGGGAAAATGGTCAAGCCAGGAAGCTTGTCTGCACATAAACATTCTGGAATTAAGGGCCATTTACAACGGTATTCTGCAAGCGGAACATCTTCGCGGTCTGCCCGTCTTGATTCAATCAGACAACATAACAGCAGTGGCGTACGTAAACCGCCAGGGCGGAACAAATTTCAGCCTTATCAATTTTCTTTCAGAAAGAATTGCCCTACCTTCCGGAAGTTCAGACCTTCGTCAGGTGTGCTGCACATCCAACCTCCATTTGGGCCCCCAGTGGCACCATGGGATCTTAATGTGGTGTTGCAGTTCCTGCAATCTCCTTGGTTTGAACCTTTACATAAGGTTGAGTTAAAATTCCTTACTTGGAAAGTAGTCATGTTGTTGGCCTTGGCGTCCGTAAGGTGAGTTTCTGAATTGGCGGCTTTGTCTCACAAAAGCCCCTATTTAATCTTCCATGCTGATAGAGCGGAGTTGAGAACTCATCAGCAATTTCTACCAAAAGTGGTTTCCTCATTTCACGTAAACCAGCCTTTTGTGGTGCCAGTGACTACTGATGCCTTGGCGGAATCGAAGTCTCAATGTGGTCAGAGCTTTGAAAATCTATGTCGCCAGAACGGTGCAGATTAGGAAAACAGAGGCTCTGTTTGTCCTGTGTGCTCACAACAAGATTGGGGCTCCTGCTTCCAAGCAGACTATTGCACGCTGGATCTGTAATACGATTCAGCAGGCTCATTCCACGGCAGGGTTACCGTTACCGAAATCGGTGAAAGCTCATTCTACCAGAAAGGTGATCTCATCCTGGGCGGCTGCTTGAGGGGTTTCGGCATTACAACTTTGGCGAGCTGCTACTTGATCGGGTTCAAACACCTTTGTGAAGTTTTACAAGTTTGATACCCTGGCTGAGGAGGACCTCATGTTTGATCAGTCGGTGCTGCAGAGTCATCTGCACTCTCCCGCCCGTTCTAGAGCATTGGTATAAACCCCATGGTTTTGAAGCATCCCCAGCATCCTTTAGGACGTATGAAAAAATAGGATTTTAATACCTACCGGTTACAGACCTAGTCTCTACAGCTACTGCTGGAAAATCGTAATTTTTACCTTATGTTCCCCCAAAACATAAGAAAACGCATCATCAAATGCAGTCCTTTCGGCCCAATAGATACCGAAGAGGAAGAGGCTCTGCCTTCCTTGCTGCTAGAGGCAGGGAAAGAGGTAAAAGAAACCCAGGCTTCTCTGCCTCCCAAGAACAGAAGTCCTCCCCGGCTTCTGCCAAGTCCACCGCATGACGCTGGGGTTTCCCTGCGGGAGTCCTCGCCGGTTGGGGCACGTCTCAAGCTCTTTAGCCAGGTCTGGGTTTGCTCGGGCCTGGAACCTTGGATTTTAAAAATTGTGTCACAAGGGTACAAACTAAAATTTTAAGACGTTCCCCCTCGCCGATTATTAAAATCAGCCTTGCCAGCTTCTCTGACTGGCAGAGAGGTAGTGTGCGACGCAATACAAAAATTGTGTCAGAACCAGGTCATTATCACGGTTCCCCCTGCGCAACAGGGACAAGGCTTTTATTCCAGTTTATTTGTGGTTCCGAAGCCGGACGGCTCGGTCAGACCGATCCTCAACCTTAACCTAAATTACTTTCTGCAGAAATTCAAGATGGAGTCTCTCAGAGCAGTGATCTCCAGTCTGGAGGAAGGGGACTTTATGGTCTCCTTAGACATAAAGGATGCCTACCTACATGTTCCCATTTATCCTCCTCATCAGGCCTTCCTGCGCTTTGTGGTTCAGGATTGTCATTACCAATTTCAGACGTTGCCATTTGGGCTGTCCACGGCTCCGAGGATTTTTACCCAAGTGATGGCGGAGATGATGATTCTTCTTCGCATGCAAGGTGTCATGATTATCCCATACTTGGACGATCTCCTGATGAAAGCCAGATGCAGGGACAAGTTGTTACAGAACATTGCACTGTCCCTGAAGGTGTTGCAACAACATGGCTGGCTCCTCAACCTGCTGAATCTCAGTTGATCCCTACGACTCACCTGTCGTCTCTGGGGATGAATCTGGACACAGAACTACAGAGAGTTTTTCTTCCGGAAGAAAAAGCTCTGGAACAAATCTTAAAATCAACCAGAGTGTCGATCCATCAATGCACTCGCTTGCTGGGAAAGATGGTGGCGGCCTACGAGGCCATTCAGTTTGGCAGATTCCATGCCAGAGTATTCCAGTGGGACCTGTTGGACAAGTGGTCCGGTTCCCACCTACACATG
Organism: Pseudophryne corroboree; assembly: GCF_028390025.1. Lineage (NCBI taxonomy): Eukaryota > Metazoa > Chordata > Amphibia > Anura > Myobatrachidae > Pseudophryne > Pseudophryne corroboree. The sequence goes on along the minus strand of NW_026967514.1, from coordinate 16,803 downwards.
CAACGGACGATAGTCCTGTCCTCAAAGACAAGAATATCACTGCTGTGGTGGCTGCACAGTTCTCACCTCCTCGACGGACGCAGGTTCGGTATTCAGGATTGGATTCTAGTGACCACGGATGCAAGTCCCCGGGGTTGGGGTGCAAGGAAGATGGTCAAGTCAGGAGACTTGTCTCCACATAAACGTTCTGGAATTAAGGGCCATTTACAACGGCCTTCTACAAACTGAACGCCTTTTTCAAAGTCGACCCTTCCTCATCCAGTCGGAGAATGTAACAGCAGTAGTTTACATCAACAGCCAGGGCGGAACAAAAAGCAGAGCAGCAATGACAGAAGCCACAAGGATTCTCCGCTGGGTGGAGAAACATCTAAGCGCTCTGTCAGTTATCTTCATTCCAGGAGTGGACAACTGGGAAGCAGACTTCCTCAGCAGACACGATCTCCATCCAGGAGTCTTCACAGAAGTGACAAGTCGCTGGGGTACTCCCCAAGTAGACATGATGGCGTCTCGTCTCAACAAGAAACTCCAAAATGATTGCGCCAGGTCAAGGTACCCTCAAACCATAGCGGTGAGCGCTCTGGTGACACCGTGGGTGTTTCAGTCGGTATGTGTTCCCTCCACTTCCTCTCATTCCGAGAGTGTTAAAAATTATAAGAAGAAGAAAGGTTCCAACGATCCTCATTGTTCCAGATTGGCCAAGGAGGGCTTGGTATCCCGATCTTCAGGATTTACGCATAGGAAATCCCTGGCTGCTTCCTCTACGAGAGGACCTGTTACAGCAGGGGCCGTGTCAGTATCAAGATTTACTGCGGCTACGTTTGACGGCATGGCGGTTGAACGCCAGATTCTAGCCCAGAAGGGTATTCCCAGTGAAGTCATTCCCACTCTTATTCAGGATAGAAAGGATGTTACGGCAAAACACGATCACCACATTTGGAGGAAATATATTTCCTGGTGCGAGTCCAAGAAGGCTTATGCGAAAAAATTTTTACTTGGACGTTTTCTCCACTTTTTACAAGCTGGAGTGGATGCGGGCCTTACATTAGGATCCATTAAAGTACAAATTTCTGCATTGTCAGTTTTCTTTCAGAAACAATTGGCCTCACTTCCTGAGGTGCAAACGTTTGTAAAGGGGGTGTTACACATCCAACCACCTTTTGTGCCTCCTGTGGCACCTTGGGACCTTAACGTGATGTTACAGTTCCTTCAATCTCACTGTTTGAACCTTTTTCAAAAGGTGGATTTGAAATTCCTCACTTGGAAAGTGGTCATTTTATTGGCCTTGGCATCTGCACGGCGGGTGTCCGAATTGGCGGCCTAGTCTCACAAGAGCCCTTATTTGATCTTCCATGAAGATAGAGCAGAGTTGAGAACTCGTCAACAGTTTCTGCAGAAGGTGGTTTCTTCTTTTCATATAAACCAACCTAATGTCCGTCTCCCTCGGCACAGTTCCTATAACTGAGGTCTGGAGGAGGGGCATAGAGGGAGGAGCCAGTTCACGCCCTTATTAAAGTCTTAAAAAGTGCCCATTTCTCCTGCGGATCCTGTCTATACCCCATGGTTCTATTGATGACCCCAGCATCCTCTACGGACTCAGAGAAAAGGATTTACCGGCAGGTATTAAAATCCTATTATTTATAAGTGCGCAAGCAGGACAGCATTTTCTCTTCTTTGGTGTTTTATTATTACAACCATGTCTAGTAATCCCACATGAGCGTCCATGTCACCTCCAGTAATCCCACACGAGCGTCCATGTCTCCTCCAGTAATCCCACATGAGCATCCATGTCACCTCTAGTAATCCCACATGAGCGGCCATGTCTCCTCCAGTAATCCCACATGAGCGGCCATGTCACCTCTAGTAATCCCACATGAGCATCCATGTCACCTCTAGTAATCCCACGAGCATCAGTATCACCTCCAGTAATCCCCCATGAGCGTCCATGTCACCTCTAGTAATCCCCCATGAGCGTCCATGTCACCTCTAGTAATCCCCCATGAGCATCCATGTCGCCTCTAGTAATCCCACATGAGCGTCCGTGTCACCTCTAGTAATCCCACATGAGCGTCCGTGTCACCTCTAGTAATTCCCCATGAGCGTCCATGTCACCTCTAGTAATCCCCCATGAGCATCCATGTCGCCTCTAGTAATCCCACATGAGCGTCCATGTCACCTCTAGTAGTCCCACATGAGCGTCCATGTCACCTCTAGTAATCCCAGATGAGCGTTCAGTGTTGATCAAGCTGCAGTCTAAGCATCCTATCTTTTTTTTTTTTTTTTTTAATACACATAAAAATGATTACAGGTAAAACATGTCAGTTATAGAATTATATATTGTATCCTGTAACACCCTGGGTCTTGTCTACTTATTTTATATTTCTCTGACGTCCTAGTGGATGCTGGGAACTCCGTAAGGACCATGGGGAATAACTGGGCACAACTAAAAGAAAGCTTTAGAACTAACTGGTGTGCACTGGCTCCTCCCCCTATGACCCTCCTCCAGACCTCAGTTAGATCTTTGTGCCCGGCCAAGCTGGATGCACACTAGGGGCTCTCCTGATCCTCCTAGAAAAGAAATTATAGTTTAGGTTTTTTATTTTCAGTGAGACCTGCTGGCAACAGGCTCACTGCTACGAGGGACTAAGGGGAGAAGAAGCGAACCTGCCTGCTTGCAGCCAGCTTGGGCTTCTTAGGCTACTGGACACCATTAGCTCCAGAGGGATTGAACGCAGGACCCGACCTCGATGTCCGTTCCCGGAGCCGCGCCGCCGTCCCCCTTACAGAGCCAGAAGCAAGAAGGTCCGGAAAATCGGCGGCTGAAGACTTCTGTCTTCTCCAAGGTAGCGCACAGCACTGCAGCTGTGCGCCATTGCTCCTCATGCACACCTCACACTCCAGTCACTGATGGGTGCAGGGCGCTGGGGGGGGGGGCGCCCTGAGCAGCAATAAATAACACCTTGGCTGGCAAATATACACCATATATAGCCCCAGGGGCTATATAGGTGTAAATTAACCCCTGCCAGATTTCCTAAAGTCCGCCGAAAAAGGGGCGGAGCTATCTCCCTCAGCATACCGGCACCATTTTCCCTCACAGCTCCGCTGGAAGGAAGGCTCCCTGGCTCTCCCCTGCAGTCCTGCACTACAGAAAAGGGTAAAAAAGAGAGGGGGGCACATATTTTAGGCGCATTATAGTTATTCTATGCAGCTATAGGGGAAAACACTCTGTATAGGTGTCACCCCAGTGTATATAGTGCTGATGTGTGCTGGCATACTCTCCCTCTGTCTCTCCAAAGGGCTTTGTGGGGTCCTGTCCTCTTTTAGAGCATTCCCTGTGTGTGTGCTGTGTGTCGGTACGGCTGTGTCGACATGTATGAGGAGGAAAATTATGTGGAGGCGGAGCAAATGCCGGTAAATGTGATGTCACCCCCTGCGGGGTCGACACCTGTGTGGATGGACTTATGGAAGGAATTACGGGAAAGTGTCAACTCCTTACATAAAAGGCTTGACGACATGGGACAGCCGGCAACTCAGCTTGTGCCTGTCCAGGCGTCTCAAAGGCCATCAGGGGCTGTAAAATGCCAGTTACCTCAGATGGCAGACACAGACGTTGACACGGATACCGACTCCAGTGTCGACGATGAGGAGACGACTGTAACTTCCAATAGGGCCACACGTTACATGATTGAGGCAATGAAAAATGTATTACACATTACTGATATTACCCCAGGTACCACAAAAAAGGGTATTATGTTTGGTGAGAAAAAACTACCGGTAGTTTTTCCTGCATCTGAGGAATTAAATGAAGTTTGTGAAGAAGCATGGACTTCCCCCGATAAGAAATTAGTAATTTCTAAACGGCTATTGGCAGCGTACCCTTTCCCGCCAGAGGATAGGTCACGTTGGGAAACACCCCCTAGGGTTGATAAAGCGCTCACACGTTTGTCAAAGAAGGTGGCACTACCGTCTCCGGATACGGCCGCCCTTAAAGAGCCTGCTGACAGAAAGCAGGAGACTATCCTAAAGTCTATATACACACACACTGGTGTTATACTACGACCAGCTATAGCCTCAGCATGGATGTGTAGTGCTGCGGTTGCGTGGTCGGATTCCCTGACAGAGAATATTGAGACCCTGGATAGGGACAATATTTTACTGACTTTAGAGCATATAAAAGATGCTCTCTTATACATGCGTGATGCACAGAGGGATATTTGCCGACTGGCATCAAAAGTAAGTGCAATGTCCATTTCCGCTAGACTGGATTATGGACTCGGCAGTGGTCAGGGGATGCCGATTCAAAAAGGCACATGGAGATTTTGCCTTATAAAGGGGTGGAGTTGTTTGGGGAAGGTCTGTCAGACCTCGTTTCCACGGCAACAGCTGGAAAATCAACTTTTCTGCCCCAGGTTACCTCGCAGCAAAAGAAAGCACCGTATTATCAAGCACAGTCCTTTCGGCCCCATAAGGGCAAGAGGCGCCTCTTTTTTGCCAAAAGGCAGAGGTAAGGGAAAAAAGCTGCAGCATACAGCCAGTTCCCAGGACCAGGAGTCCTCCCCCGCTTCCGCCAAGTCCACAGCATGACGATGGGGCTTCACAGGCGGATCTAGGTACGGTGGGGGCACGTCTCAGGAATTTCAGCACACAGTGGGCTCGCTCACAGGTGGATCCCTGGATCCTTCAGGTAGTATCTCAGGGGTACATGCTGGAATTCGAGACGCCTCCCCCACGCCGTTTCCTAAAATCTGCCTTACCAACAACACTCTCTGACAGAGAGGCGGTGTTACAGGCAATTCACAAGCTGTATTCCCAGCAAGTGATAAACAGGGTACCTCTCCTTCAACAAGGAAAGGGTTATTATTCCACAATGTTTGTGGTACCGAAACCGGACGGTTCGGTGAGACCCATTTTAAATTTAAAATCCTTGAACAAGTATATCAAAAAGTTCAAGTTCAAGATGGAATCGCTCAGAGCGGTTATCTCCAGCCTGGAGGAGGGGGATTACATGGTATCTCTGGACATCAAGATGCTTACCTGCATGTCCCCATTTACCCTCCTCACCAGGAGTACCTCAGGTTTGTGGTACAGGACTGTCACTACCAGTTCCAGACGCTGCCGTTTGGGTTATCCCGGCACCGAGGGTCTTTACCAAGGTAATGGCCGAAATGATGATTCTCCTTCGAAAGAAAGGGGTTTCAATTATCCCGTACTTGGACGATCTCCTGATAAAGGCGAGGTCCAGGGAGCAGTTGCTGGTGGGGGTAGTACTTTCTCAGGAAGTGCTACAACAGCATGGTTGGATTCTCAACATCCCAAAGTCACAGCTGGTCCCCACGACACGTCTTCTGTTCCTGGGGATATTCTGGATACAGACCAGAAAAGTGTTTCTTCCAGAGGAAAAAAAAAAAAGGGGTTGTCATCTCTAGTAAGAAACCTTCTAAAGCCAGGACAGGTGTCAGTGCATCAATGCACGAAAGTCCTGGGAAAGATGGTAGCTTCGTACAAAGCAATTCCATTCGGCAGATTCCACGCAAGAACCTTCCAGTGGGACCTGTTGGACAAGTGGTCCGGATCGCATCTTCAGATGCATCGGCGGATAACCCTGTCGCCAAGGACCAGGGTGTCGCTACTGTGGTGGCTGCAGAGTGCTCATCTTCTAGAGGGCCGCAGATTTGGGATACAGGACTGGGTCCTGGTAACTACGGATGCCAGCATTCGAGGCTGGGGGGCAGTCACACAGGGACGAAATTTCCAGGGACTGTGGTCAAACCAGGAAATTTCACTTCACATAAATATCCTGGAACTAAGGGCCATCTACAACGCCCTAAGCCAGGCAAGACCTCTGCTTCAAAACCAGCCGGTACTGATACAATCAGACAACATCACGGCGGTCGCCCATGTAAACAGACAGGGCGGCACAAGAAGCAGGAGCGCGATGGCAGAAGCCACAAAGATTCTCCGATGGGCGGAAAATCACGTGTCAGCACTGACAGCAGTGTTCATCCCGGGAGTAGACAACTGGGAAGAAGACTTCCTAAGCAGACACGACCTCCACCCGGGAGAATGGGGACTTCATCCGGAAGTTTTCCAAATGATTGTAAACCGTTGGGAACGACCAAAGGTGGACATGATGGCGTCCCGCCTCAACAAAAAACTAGAAAGGTATTGTGCCAGGTCAAGGGACCCTCAGGCGATAGCTGTGGACGCTCTAGTGACACCGTGGGTGTACCAGTCGGTTTATGTGTTCCCTCCTCTGCCTCTAATTCCAAAGCTACTGAGAATTGTGCGAAGGAGCGGAGTAAGAACGATGCTCGTGGTTCCAGAGTGGCCAAGAAGAGCTTGGTACCCGGAACTTCAAGAGATGCTCACAGAGGACCCATGGCCTCTACCGCTAAGACGGGACCTGCTGCAGCAGGGGCCCTGTCTATTCCAAGACTTACCGCGGCTGCGTTTGACGGCATGGCGGTTGAACACCGGATCCTGAAGGAAAAGGGTATTCCGGAGGAAGTCATCCCTACCCTGATCAAAGCCAGGAAGGATGTCACGGCAAAACATTATCACCGCATTTGGCGAAAATATGTTGCTTGGTGTGAGGCCAAAAAGGCCTCAACGGAGGAGTTTCAACTGGGTCGTTTTCTGCATTTCCTGCAAGCAGGAGTGAATATGGGCCTAAAATTAGGGTCCATTAAGGTACAGATTTCGTCTCTGTCAATTTTCTTCCAAAAAGAATTGGCTTCACTGCCTGAAGTTCAGACATTTGCGAAGTGCGTGCTGCATATTCAGCCCCCTTTTGTGCCTCCAGTGGCACCTTGGGATCTCAATGTGGTTTTGGGGTTCTTGAAATCACATTGGTTCGAGCCACTTAAAACCGTGGATTTGAAATATCTCACGTGGAAAGTGGTCATGCTGTTGGCCCTGGCTTCGGCCAGGCGTGTGTCAGAATTGGCGGCCTTATCTTGTAAAAGCCCTTATCTGATTTTCCATACGGATAGGGCAGAGTTGAGGACTCGTCCTCATTTTCTCCTGAAGGTGGTATCAGCTTTTCACTTGAACCAGCCTATTGTAGTGCCTGTGGCTACTAGGGACTTGGAGGATTCCAAGTTACTGGACGTGGTCAGGGCCCTGAGAATTTATGTTTCCAGGACGGCTGGAGTCAGGAAGACTGACTCGCTGTTTATCCTGTATGCATCCAACAAGCTGGGTGCTCCTGCTTCAAAGCAGACTATTGCTCGCTGTATTTGTAGCACAATTCAGCTTGTGCATTCTGCGGTTGGACTGCCGCATCCTAAATCAGTGAAAGCCCATTCCACAAGGAAGGTGGGCTCATCTTGGGCGGCCGCCCGAGGGGTCTCGGCTTTACAACTTTGCCGAGCCGCGACTTGGTCAGGGTCAAATACTTTTGCAAAGTTTTACAAGTTTGACACCCTGGCTGACGAGGACCTGGAGTTCTCTCATTCGGTGTTGCAGAGTCATCCGCACTCTCCCCCCCGTTTGGGAGCTTTGGTATAATCCCCATGGTCCTTACGGAGTTCCCAGCATCCACTAGGATGTCAGAGAAAATAAGATTTTACTCACCGGTAAATCTATTTCTCGTAGTCCGTAGTGGATGCTGGGCGCCCATCCCAAGTGCGGATTGTCTGCATTACTTGTACATAGTTACTGTTAACTAAAACGGGTTATTGTTGAGAGCCATCTGTTCAGAGGCTCCATTGTTATCATACTGTTAACTGGGTTTAAAATCACGAGTTGTACGGTGTGATTGGTGTGGCTGGTATGAGTCTTACCCGGGATTCAGAAATCCTTCCTTATTGTGTCAGCTCTTCCGGGCACAGTATCCTAACTGAGGTCTGGAGGAGGGTCATAGGGGGAGGAGCCAGTGCACACCAGTTAGTCCTAAAGCTTTCTTTTAGTTGTGCCCAGTATCCTGCGGAGCCGTTATTCCCCATGGTCCTTACGGAGTTCCCAGCATCCACTACGGACTAGGAGAAATAGATTTACCGGTGAGTAAAAATAAGAATTTACTTACCGATAATTCTATTTCTCGTAGTCCGTAGTGGATGCTGGGGACTCCGTAAGGACCATGGGGAATAGCGGCTCCGCAGGAGACCGGGCACAAAAGTAAAGCTTTAGAACTACCTGGTGTGCACTGGCTCCTCCCCCTATGACCCTCCTCCAAGCCTCAGTTAGGATAATGTGCCCGGACGAGCGTACACAATAAGGAAGGATTTTGAATCCCGGGTAAGACTCATACCAGCCACACCGTATAACTTGTGATCTAAACCCAGTTAACAGCATGATAACAGAGGAGCCTCTAGAAAAGATTGCTCACTACAGCAATAACCCTATTTTTTTGGTAACAATAACTATGTACCAGTATTGCAGACAATCCGCACTTGGGATGGGCGCCCAGCATCCACTACGGACTACGAGAAATAGAATTATCGGTAAGTAAATTATTATTTTCTCTGACGTCCTAGTGGATGCTGGGGACTCCGTAAGGACCATGGGGATTATACCAAAGCTCCCAAACGGGCGGGAGAGTGCGGATGACTCTGCAGCACCAAATGAGAGAACTCCAGGTCCTCCTCAGCCAGGGTATCAAATTTGTACAATTTTACAAACGTATTTGCTCCTGACCAAGTAGCTGCTCGGCAAAGTTGTAAGGCCGAGACCCCTTGGGCAGCCGCCCAAGATGAGCCCACCTTCCTTGTGAAGTGGGCATTTACAGATTTTTGGCTGTGGCAGGCCTGCCACAGAATGTGCCAGCTGAATTGTACTACAAATCCAACGAGCAATAGTCTGCTTAGAAGCAGGAGCACCCAGCTTGTTGGGTGCATACAGAATAAACAACGAGTCAGATTTTCTGACTTCATCCGTCCTGGAAACGTATATTTCCAGGGCCCTGACAACGTCTAGCAACTTGGAATCCTCCAAGTCCCTCGTAGCCGCAGACACCACCATAGGTTGATTCAGGTGAAACGCTGAAAACCACCTTAGGGAGAAACTGAGGACGAGTCCTCAATTCCGCCCTGTCCGAATGGAAAATCAGATGAGAGCTTTTACAGGATAAAGCCGCCAATTCTGACACGCGCCTGGCCCAGGCCAGGGCCAACAGCATGACCACTTTTCATGTGAGATATTTTAACTCCACATATTTAAGTGGTTCAAACCAATGTGAGTTTTGGAACCCAAAAACTACATTGAGATCCCAAGGTGCCACTGGAGGCACAAAAGGAGGTTGTATATACAGTACCCCTTTTACAAACGTCTGAACTTCAGGGACTGAAGCCAGTTCTTTCTGGAAGAAAATCGACAGGGCCGAAATCTGAACCTTAATGGATCCTAATTTTAGGCCCATAGACACTCCTGTTTGCAGGAAATGCAGGAATCGACCCAGTTGAAATTCCTCCGTTGGGGCCTTAATGGCCTCGCACCACGCAACATATTTTCGCCAAATGCGGTGATAATGTCTTGCGGTTATATCCTTCCTGGCTTTGATCAGGATAGGAATGACTTAATCCGGAATGCCTTTCTCCTTCAGGATCCGGCGTTCAAACGCTCTGCCGTCAAAAGCAGCCGCGGTAAGTCTTGGAACAGACAGGGTCCTTGCTAGAGCAGGTCCCTTCTTAGAGGTAGAGGCCACGGATCCTCCGTGAGCATCACTTGAAGTTCCGGTTACCAAGTCCTTCTTGGCCAATCCGGAGCCACGAATATAGTGCTTACTCCTCTCCATCTTATAATTCTCGGTACCTTTGGTATGAGAGGCAGAGGAGGGAACACATACACTGACTGGTACACCCACGGTGTTACCAGAGCGTCTACAGCTATTGCCTGAGGGTCCCTTGACCTGGCGCAATACCCGTCGAGTTTTATAATCATGTGGAAGACTTCTGGGTGAAGTCCCCACTCTTCCGGGTGGAGGTCGTGTCTGCTGAGGAAGTCTGCTTCCCAGTTGTCCACTCCCGGAATGAATATTGCTGACAGTGCTATCACATGATTTTCCGCCCAGCGAAGAATCCTTGCAGCTTCCGCCATTGCCCTCCTGCTTCTTGTGCCACCCTGTCTGTTTACGTGGGTGACTGCCGTGATGTCCGAATGGATCAACACCAGATGACCTTGAAGCAGAGGTCTTGCTGAGCTTAGAGCATTGTAAATGGCCCTTAGCTTCAGGATATTTATGTGAAGTGATGTCTCCAGGCTTGACCATACCTTCCCTGTGTGACTGCTCCCCAGCCTCGCAGGCTGGCATCCATGATCACCAGGACCCAGTCCTGAATGCCGAATCTGCGGCCCTCTAGAAGATGAGCACTCTGCAACCACCACAGGAGAGACACCCTTGTCCTTGGTGACAGGGTTATCCGCTGATGCATCTGAGGATGCGACCCGGACCATTTATCCAGCAGGTCCCACTGGAAAGTTCTTGAGTGGAAACTGCCGAATGGGATTGCTTCGTAAGAAGCCACCATTTTTCCCAGAACCCTTTCATTGATGTACTGAGACTTGGCTCGGTTATAGGAGGTTCCCGACTAGCTTGGATAACTCCCTGACTTTCTCCTCCGGGAGAAACACCTTTTTCTGGACTGTGTCCAGGATCATCCCTAGGAACAGAAGATGAGTCGTCGGAATCAGCTGCGATTTTGGAATATTGAGAATCCAATCGTGCTGCCGCAACACTACCTGAGATAGTGCTACACCGACCTCCAACTGTTCCTTGGATCATACCCTTATCAGGGGATCGTCCAAGTAAGGGATAACTAAAATTCCCTTCCTTCGAAGGAGTATCATCATTTCGGGCATTACCTTGGTAAAGACCCGGGGTGCCGTGGACCATCCATACGGCAGTGTCTGAAACTGATAGTGACAGTTCTGTACCACAAACCTGAGGTACCCTTGGTGAGAAGAGTAATTTGGGACATGAAGGTAAGCATCCTTGGTGTCCCGAGACATCATGTAGTCCCCTTCTTCCAGGTTCGAAATCACTGCTCTGTGTGACTCAATCTTGAATTTGAACCTCCGTATGTAAGTGTTCAAGATTTTAGATTTAGAATCGGTCTCACCGAGCCGTCCGGCTTCAGTACCACAACAGTGTGGAATAATACCCCGTTCCCTGTTGCAGGAGGGGTACCTTGATTATCACCTGCTGGGAATACAGCTTGTGAATGGCTTCCCAAACTGCCTCCCTGTCAGAGGGAGACGTCGGTAAAGCCGACTTTAGGAAACGGCGAGGGGGAGACGTCTCGAATTCCAATTTGTTGAGACGGGCCCCCACCGTGCCTGAGCTTGTAAAGCCCTAGCGTCATACTGAGGGCTTGGCAGAGGCAGGAGAGGGCTTCTGTTCCTGGGAACTGGCTGATCTCTGCAGCCTTTTTCCTCTCCCTCTGTCACGGGCAGAAATGGGGAACACTTTGCCCGCTTGCCAACGAAAAGACTGCGCCTGATAATACGGCGTCTTCTTATGTTGAGAGGCGACCTAGGGTACAAACGTGGATTTCCCAGCTGTTGCCGTGGCCACGAGGTCTAAAAGACCGACCCCAAATGACTCCTCCCCTTTATAAGGCAATACTTCCAATTGCCGTTTGGAATCCGCCTCACCTGACCACTGTCGAGTCCATAATCTACTGGCAGAAATGGACAACGCACTTAGACTTGATGCCAGTCGGCAAATATTCCGCTGTGCATCACGCCTATATAGAAATGCATCTTTTAAATGCTCTATAGGCAATAAAATACTGTCCCTATCTAGGGTATCAATAATTTTCAGTCAGGGAATCCGACCACGCCAACCCAGCACTGCACATCCAGGCTGAGGCGATTGCTGGTCGCAGTATAACACCAGTATGTGTGTATATACTTTTTAGGATATTTTCCAGCTTTCTATCAGCAGGATCCTTAAGGGCGGCCATCTCAGGAGAGGGTAGAGCCCTTGTTCTTACAAGCGTGTGAGCGCTTTATCCACCCTAGGGGGTGTTTCCCAACGCACCCTAACCTCTGGCGGGAAGGGATATAATGCCAATAACATTTTAGAAATTATCAGTCGTTATCGGGGGAAAACCACGCATCATCACACACCTCATTTAATTTCTCAGATTCAGGAAAACTACAGGTAGTTTTTCCTCACGGAACATAATACCCCTTTTTGGTGGTACTCGTATTATCAGAAATGTGTAAAACATTTTTCATTGCCTCAATCATGTAACGTGTGGCCCTACTGGAAGTCACGTTTGTCTCTTCACCGTCGACACTGGAGTCAGTATCCGTGTCGGCGTCTGTATCTGCCATCTGAGGTAACGGGCGCTTTAGAGCCCCTGACGGCCCATGAGACGTCTGGACAGGCACAAGCTGAGTAGCCGGCTGTCTCATGTCAACCACTGTCTTTTATACAGAGCTGACACTGTCACGTAATTCCTTCCAACAGTTCATCCACTCAGGTGTCGACCCCCTAGGGGGTGACATCACTATTACAGGCAATCTGCTCCGTCTCCACATCATTTTTCTCCTCATACATGTCGACACAAGCGTACCGACACACAGCACACACACAGGGAATGCTCTGATAGTGGACAGGACCCCACTAGCCCTTTGGGGAGACAGAGGGAGAGTTTGCCAGCACACACCAGAGCGCTATATATATACAGGGATAACCTTATATAAGTGTTTTTCCCCTTATAGCTGCTGTATTTTTAATACTGCGCCTAATTAGTGCCCCCCTCTCTTTTTTAACCCTTTCTGTAGTGTAGTGACTGCAGGGGAGAGCCAGGGAGCTTCCCTCCAACGGAGCTGTGAGGGAAAATGGCGCTTGTGTGCTGAGGAGATAGGCTCCGCCCCCTTCTCGGCGGCCTTATCTCCCGTTTTTCTGTGTATTCTGGCAGGGGTTAAATTCATCCATATAGCCCAGGAGCTATATGTGATGCATTTTTTGCCATCCAAGGTGTTTTTATTGCTGCTCAGGGCGCCCCCCCCCCCCCCCAGCGCCATGCACCCTCAGTGACCGGAGTGTGAAGTGTGCTGAGAGCAATGGCGCACAGCTGCAGTGCTGTGCGCTACCTTGTTGAAGACAGGACGTCTTCTGCCGCCGATTTTCCGGACCTCTTCTGTCTTCTGGCTCTGTAAGGGGGCTGGCGGCGCGGCTCTGGGACCTATCCATGGCTGGGCCTGTGATCGTCCCTCTGGAGCTAATGTCCAGTAGCCAAGAAGCCCAATCCACTCTGCACGCAGGTGAGTTCGCTTCTTCTCCCCTTAGTCCCTCGATGCAGTGAGCCTGTTGCCAGCAGGTCTCACTGAACATAAAAAACTTTTCACTAAGCAGCTCAGGAGAGCCACCTAGTGTGCACCCTTCTCGTTCGGCACAAAAATCTAACTGAGGCTTGGAGGAGGGTCATAGGGGGAGGAAGTCATTGAAATCTCTGTACGGGGTGACGGTAACCCTATCTTTCCCTATACTACGGGGTTACCGTCACCCCGTACAGAGATTTCAATGGGATAAGGAGCCGGTTTTACAGAAAAATCCGGCAGGACTGAAAATAAACACAAAAGGAGCTGTAAACATTACTAATCCTTTTCTTTTTTACAGGTATTGCACTACAGTATTGCAACATTTAAATTGTTGCAAAATAGAATACATATTGTCACAAGCGCCTTGTTTTAGTATCTATTTGAATTGTTTATTTTTATTCAGGGCAGCTAAAACACTTAAATCCCGGCAACAGCGCGGTTATTCTCATTTCTAATCATAGGGGGAGGAGCCAGTGCACACCAGGTAGTTCTAAAGCTTTACTTTTGTGCCCAGTCTCCTGCGGAGCCGCTATTCCCCATGGTCCTTACGGAGTCCCCAGCATCCACTAGGACGTCAGAGAAATCTTATTTTCCATAATGTATTTTATTTCCAGCAGATGGACACACAAGCAGGAATATCTCAGAAGGTCATCTAATGTTATCCCCGGATTGTGACATAAAAGATAATGACAGTAGACAGGATTCTCCAGGCGATAACCCCATTACCCCAATTATACATCCAGCTCTATCAGCTGATCCCTCTGATCCTGGGAAATGTTCTCCTGATCACTCTGATATTGGTGCATCTGTTACAGCTCTGACAGTAGATACAGAGTTTCCATGTTCTATAGATGCCAAATGTTTTACACAGAACACAAAGCTTATTACCCATCATCCAGCTAAGGCAGGTGAGAGGCCACTGATATGTTCTGAGTGTGGGAAATGTTTTACAAAGAAATCAGCTCTTGTTACACATCACAGAAGTCACACAGGTGAGAAGCCGTTTTCCTGTTCTGAGTGTGGGAAATGTTTTACACAGAAATCAGCTCTTGTTACACATCAGAGAAGTCACACAGGTGTGAAGCCGTTTTCCTGTTCTGAGTGTGGGAAATGTTTTGCATTGAAATCAGTTCTTGTTAAACATCAGAATAGTCACTCAGGTGAGAAGCCGTTTTCCTGTTATGAGTGTGGGAAATGTTTTGCACTCAACTCAAATCTTGCTACACATCAGAGAAGTCACACAGGTGAGAAGCCGTTTTCCTGTTCTGAGTGTGGGAAATGTTTTGCACGCAACTCAAATCTTGCTACACATCAGAGAAATCACACAGGTGAGAAGCCGTTTTCCTGTTCTGAGTGTGGGAAATGTTTTACAAAGAAATCAACTCTTGTTATACATCAGAGAAGTCACACAGGTGAGAAGCCGTTTTCCTGTTCTGAGTGTGGGAAATGTTTTACAAAGAAATCCGCTCTTGTTACACATCAGAGAAGTCACACAGGTGAGAAGCCGTTTTCCTGTTCTGAGTGTGGGAAATGTTTTACACAGAAATCAGTTCTTGTTACACATCAGAGAAGTCACACAGGTGTGAAGCTGTTTTCCTGTTCTGAGTGTGGGAAATGTTTCGCAATTAAATCAGATCTTGTTACACATCAGAGAAGTCACACAGGTGAGAAGCCGTTTTCCTGTTCTGAGTGTGGGAAATGGTTTACACAGAAATCATCTCTTGTTACACATCAGAGAAGTCACACAGGTGAGAAGCCGTATTCCTGTTCTGAGTGTGGGAAATGTTTCACACAGAAATCACATCTTGTTACACATCAGAGATGTCACACAGGTGAGAAGCCATTTTCATGCTGTGAGAGAAATAAATCCGCTCTTGTTGAACACATTAGACATTACCCAAGTACGGAACCATTTAAATCTTCTGGAGTATAATCATCACTGTCGTCCAATGTTCCTCAAGGGTGAATCCTATCTCCTATGCTTTATAAAATATACATGCTAGCACTGGGTGATATAATCAGACGTCATGGCCTGGTCTACCACTGCTATGCAGATGACCTGCTTTTTGCTCCATGTACTGAGAACCTAATACCAATAAATGGTTGTCTAGCTGAGCGCCAGGGGTGGATGATGCCAGTTGGCTATGACTCAGTCTTTGTGAAACATAATAGAAGCTCACCAACAAAGGACAAGACTACAGCTTTACCAACCATCTGGATTTATGCTTTGGTGTTCAGAATCGCAAAATACTGAACGTGTGCTGAATCTTTGTGTTGTCCTAGTATGTGGCTGACACAGACATCAGGTATCTGCCACATACAAATCCTCATTCTTCCATCTGTGGACCATAGCCAGAATCAAACATTTGATTCCCTCGGAAGTTCATAGACTACTGCAATGCCATCTACCTGGGTCACCCAGCAAAATAATTACAGAGCTTGCAGATAGTACATAATGCAGCAGCCAAACTGTTACCTAACCAGCCCGTTCCTGCCACATAACACCCATTCTCTGCTCCCTTCACCGGCTGCCTGTAAGATGACAAATCTATTTCATAATTGGCTAACTGACCTTCCCAGCCCAACATTACATGGTCCAAGGTGCTAGAAGCAGCTTCTGTCTCCTTACTGCCCTGCTTGCTTGCTTCTACAGATGAAGGACTGTTACCAGCAGTACCAAGAATCTCCTGTCATTCATTTAAGGGTCAAATTTTTAACTTTGCAGCCCTTACCATGGAACGTACTGCCTTGCACAGTCCAAGAGACCACCACTCTAGAGAACGTCACAAATAGACTGATGACTGCTACTCACGCTTTTCATTAATGTACCTCTATTTACTTCCTAAATAATACATCCTAAATGCTTAGGTCTTTTTTCTGCTGTTTATTTTGTATCTTGTGCTTTGTGTAAATGTGAATGTCTAATACCAGTTTGCACAATCTGTATTGCTGCACGACAATATGGCGGCCATTGGAACATGTTTTCACTTCTAGTTTGCCTAACTTGTTGCAGACACTCATCTTGATCAGGAGTGCTGAGTGTTTTCAGATACAAGATCCTATCTATATATACCCTGTATATTATAATGTGCATTAGAGTCACCCGGGTTCCATCTGCAGTGGTTTGTTGTATGTTACATCTATATGGTGCGGATACTCCTCTGTATGATTTCATAATAAAAGCTTTTGTTTGCATCTAATTATTACATTAAATCTTTTATTTTTTTATCTGTTTTATATTCCCGTCTGAGTAATTACGCCATAATGTCTAATCTCGGAGTGGACCCCAGAAGATGTAAAGAAACCGTGTAAGTTTTCCATCATTCTGTTTCGTGTAATCATACAGGTAAGTGATGGCACGGTGGTCACTGACCGTCACATTCCGGTGGTATAATGGAAGTGGGACTGTCTGGGCTTATTCTAGTCTACTGCAGAAATAAAAAAAAATCAGCCCATAAATCAAGCTTGGTCGGACAAGACAGAGGCCACATTAATGGTGGCACATCATATAGGCTGAGGACCCATGCTTCTGGG